>NC_069506.1:349354929-349624929 GCF_027579735.1 Bombina bombina | reverse complement strand
TACAGGACGGAATTGGTAAGGAAGAATGAAGCTATAGAAAGCCTATGTAGTGCGTAGTACGGAGCAGCATGTATGTAATCTGTAAGGAGACTAAAGGAGGGAATTGGTAATGAAAGAATGAAGCTATAGAAAGCCTATGTAGTGCGTAGTACGGAGCAGCACGTATGTAATCTGTAAGGAGACTAAAGGACGGAATTGGTAAGGAAGAATGAAGCTATAGAAAGCATATGTAGTGCGTAGTACGGAGCAGCACGTATGTAATCTGTACGGAGACTACAGGACGGAATTGGTAAGGAAGAATGAAGCTATAGAAAGCCTATGTAGTGCGTAGTACGGAGCAGCACGTATGTAATCTGTAAGGAGACTAAAGGACGGAATTGGTAAGGAAGAATGAAGCTATAGAAAGCCTATGTAGTGCGTAGTACAGAGCAGCACGTATGCAATCTGTACGGAGACTACAGGACGGAATTGGTAAGGAAGAATGAAGCTATAGAAAGCCTATGTAGTGCGTAGTACGGAGCAGCACGTATGTAATCTGTACGGAGACTAAAGGACGGAATTGGTAATGAAAGAATGAAGCTATAGAAAGCCTATGTAGTGCGTAGTACGGAGCAGCACGTATGCAATCTGTACGGAGACTACAGGACGGAATTGGTAAGGAAGAATGAAGCTATAGAAAGCCTATGTAGTGCGTAGTACGGAGCAGCACGTATGTAATCTGTAAGGAGACTAAAGGACGGAATTGGTAAGGAAGAATTAAGCTATAGAAAGCCTATGTAGTGCGTAGTACGGAGCAGCACGTATGCAATCTGTACGGAGACTAAAGGACGGAATTGGTAAGGAAGAATGAAGCTATAGAAAGCCTATGTAGTGCGTAGTACGGAGCAGCATGTATGTAATCTGTACGGAGACTACAGGACGGAATTGGTAAGGAAGAATGAAGCTATAGAAAGCCTATGTAGTGCGTAGTACGGAGCAGCACGTATGCAATCTGTACGGAGACTAAAGGACGGAATTGGTAAGGAAGAATGAAGCTATAGAAAGCATATGTAGTGCGTAGTACGGAGCAGCATGTATGTAATCTGTACGGAGACTAAAGGACGGAATTGGTAAGGAAGAATGAAGCTATAGAAAGCCTATGTAGTGCGTAGTACGGAGCAGCAAGTATGCAATCTGTACGGAGACTAAAGGACGGAATTGGTAAGGAAGAATGAAGCTATAGAAAGCCTATGTAGTGCGTAGTACGGAGCAGCATGTATGTAATCTCTAAGGAGACTAAAGGACGGAATTGGTAAGGAAGAATTAAGCTATAGAAAGCCTATGTAGTGCGTAGTACGGAGCAGCACGTATGTAATCTGTACGGAGACTACAGGACGGAATTGGTAAGGAAGAATGAAGCTATAGAAAGCCTATGTAGTGCGTAGTACGGAGCAGCACGTATGCAATCTGTACGGAGACTACAGGACGGAATTGGTAAGGAAGAATGAAGCTATAGAAAGCCTATGTAGTGCGTAGTACGGAGCAGCATGTATGTAATCTGTACGGAGACTAAAGGACGGAATTGGTAAGGAAGAATGAAGCTATAGAAAGCCTATGTAGTGCGTAGTACGGAGCAGCACGTATGTAATCTGTACGGAGACTACAGGACGGAATTGGTAATGAAAGAATGAAGCTATAGAAAGCCTAAGTAGTGCGTAGTACGGAGCAGCACGTATGTAATCTGTAAGGAGACTAAAGGACGGAATTGGTAAGGAAGAATGAAGCTATAGAAAGCCTATGTAGTGCGTAGTACGGAGCAGCACGTATGTAATCTGTACGGAGACTACAGGACGGAATTGGTAAGGAAGAATGAAGCTATAGAAAGCCTATGTAGTGCGTAGTACGGAGCAGCACGTATGCAATCTGTACGGAGACTACAGGACGGAATTGGTAAGGAAGAATGAAGCTATAGAAAGCCTATGTAGTGCGTAGTACGGAGCAGCACGTATGCAATCTGTACGGAGACTAAAGGACGGAATTGGTAAGGAAGAATGAAGCTATAGAAAGCCTATGTAGTGCGTAGTACAGAGCAGCACGTATGTAATCTGTACGGAGACTACAGGACGGAATTGGTAAGGAAGAATGAAGCTATAGAAACCCTATGTAGTGCGTAGTACGGAGCAGCATGTATGTAATCTGTACAGAGACTAAAGGACGGAATTGGTAAGGAAGAATGAAGCTATAGAAAGCCTATGTAGTGCGTAGTACGGAGCAGCATGTATGTAATCTGTACGGAGACTAAAGGACGGAATTGGTAAGGAAGAATGAAGCTATAGAAAGCCTATGTAGTGCGTAGTACGGAGCAGCATGTATGTAATCTGTACGGAGACTACAGGACGGAATTGGTAAGGAAGAATGAAGCTATAGAAAGCCTATGCATAGAGATAGGTGCAGGAACACATTTTTATCAATCAGAGACTAATAACAGAGTTATGCCATTAGGTTAAAGAGTCTTTAATGGAGGTCATGGTGTCTCTATATGATGTCCCATCCTCTTTTGTAATATACATAATCAATGATGCTGTAGCTTATCAGTGATCAGTTTTGCTTAAAGGGATATTATGCTATTTTGTTTAGTATGCAAATAGTATATATTCATAATTAAAAAGGATAGGAAAGTCAAACTTAAACTTGCGTGATATTGATATATATAGAGCATGTCATTTTAAGACATTTTTAAATTCACCTCTGCTCTTGGTTCTCTTGGTATCCCTTGTTGAAAAACAATACTCGCGTATCCCACACTAGTGGGAGCTAGCTGCTGATTGGTGCCTGCACACATTTGTCTCTTGTGATTGGCTCACTAGATGTGTTTAGCTAGCTGCCAGTAGTGCAATCCTGTTCCTTCAACAAAGGATAACAAGAGAATGAAGCAAAATTGATAATAGAAGTAATTTGCAGTGTTGATTGAAATCATATGTTATATCAAAATCATGAAAGAAAATGTTGCAGTTCCTGTCCCTTTAAGCACTGCATTACAAGATCTGCATATAACTATTTCTATGAGCATTTTTATTTTATTCTAGGAACATAGCTCATGAAGTTCCTGCACTGATCCAAATAATCACTGTGCAGTGTGCGAGATGCACTCTATGTTCTCCAGAGGCAGCGTGAAATCCTCCTGCAGGTTTAGATTTAATTTTGTGTTTCATGTTCCTTATTGATCATTGCTGTCTGTTGGTTCCCTTTAAGGAGACCAAACAACTTGTGTGATTCAGACAGAACAGACAATTGTAAAAAACCTTCCAATTCACTTCTATTTTAACAATTTGGCCTAGATTTGGAGTTTGGCGTTAGCCGTGAAAACCAGCGTTAGAGGCTCCTAACGCTGGTTTTAGGCTAACTCCGGTATTTGGAGTCACTCAAAATAGGGTCTAACGCTCACTTTTCAGCCGCGACTTTTCCATACCGCAGATCCCCTTACGTAAATTGTGTATCCTATCTTTTCAATGGGATCTTTCTAACTCCGGTATTTAGAGTCGTGTCTGAAGTGAGCGTTAGACATCTAACGACAAAACTCCAGCCGCAGGAAAAAAGTCAGTAGTTAAGAGCTTTCTGGGCTAACGCCGGTTCATAAAGCTCTTAACTACTGTGCTCTAAAGTACACTAACACCAATAAACTACCTATGTACCCCTAAACCGAGGTCCCCCCACATCGCCGCAACTCGATTACATTTTTTTAACCCCTAATCTGCCGACCGCCACCTACGTTATACTTATGTACCCCTAATCTGCTGCCCCTAACACCGCCGACCCCTGTATTATATTTATTAACCCCTAACCTGCCCCCCACAACGTCGCCTCCACCTACCTACACTTATTAACCCCTAATCTGCCGACCGCAAAGCGCCGCCACCTACGTTATCCTTATGTACCCCTAATCTGCTGCCCCTAACACCGCCGACCCCTATATTATATTTATTAACCCCTAATCTGCCCCCCACAACGTCGCCTCCACCTGCCTACACTTATTAACCCCTAATCTGCCGACCGGACCTCACCGCTATTCTAATAAATGTATTAACCCCTAAAGCTAAGTCTAACCCTAACACTAACACCCCCCTAAATTAAATATAATTTTAATCTAACTAAATTAATTAACTCTTATTAAATAAATTATTCCTATTTAAAGATAAATACTTACCTGTAAAATAAATCCTAATATACCTACAATATAAATTATAATTATATTATAGCTATTTTAGGATTTATATTTATTTTACAGGTAACTTTGTATTTATTTTAACCAGGTACAATAGCTATTAAATAGTTAAGAACTATTTAATAGCTAAAATAGTTAAAATAATTACAAAATTACCTGTAAAATAAATCCTAACCTAAGTTACAATTAAACCTAACACTACACTATCGATAAATTAATTAAATACAATTCCTACAAATAAATACAATTAAATAAACTAGCTAAAGTACAAAAAATAAAAAAAAACCTACTCTAAGCCCCCTAATAAAATAACAAAGCCCCCCAAAATAAAAAAATGCCCTACCCTATTCTAAATTACTAAAGTTCAAAGCTCTTTTACCTTACCAGCCCTGAACAGGGCCCTTTGCGGGGCATGCCCCAAAGAATTCAGCTCTTTTGCCTGTAAAAAAAAACATACAATACCCCCCCCCAACATTACAACCCACCACCCACATACCCCTAATCTAACCCAAACCCCCCTTAAATAAACCTAACACTAAGCCCCTGAAGATCTTCCTACCTTATCTTCACCATACCAGGTTCACCGATCCGTCCTGAAGAGCTCCTCCGATGTCCTGATCCAAGCCCAAGCGGGGGGCTGAAGAGGTCCATGATCCGGCTGAAGTCTTCATCCAAGCGGGAGCTGAAGAGGTCCATGATCCGGCTGAAGTCTTCATCCAAGCGGGAGCTGAAGAGGTCCATGATCCGGATGAAGTCTTCATCCAAGCGGGAGCTGAAGAGGTCCATGATCCGGATGAAGTCTTCTATCAACGGCATCTTCAATCTTCTTTCTTCGGAACAGCCAATAGAATGCGAGCTCAATCTGATTGGCTGATTGGATCAGCCAATCGGATTGAACTTGATTCTGATTGGCTGATTCCATCAGCCAATCAGAATATTCCTACCTTAATTCCGATTGGCTGATAGAATCCTATCAGCCAATCGGAATTCGAGGGACGCCATCTTGGATGACGTCCCTTAAAGGAACCGTCATTCGGCTAGTAGGCGTCGGGAGAAGAGGATGTTCCGCGTCGGATGGAAGATGATGGCTCCCGAAGAAAGAAGATTGAAGATGCCGTTGATAGAAGACTTCATCCGGATCATGGACCTCTTCAGCTCCCGCTTGGATGAAGACTTCAGCCGGATCATGGACCTCTTCAGCCCCCCGCTTGGGCTTGGATCAGGACATCGGAGGAGCTCTTCAGGACGGATCGGTGAACCTGGTGTGGTGAAGATAAGGTAGGAAGATCTTCAGGGGCTTAGTGTTAGGTTTATTTAAGGGGGGTTTGGGTTAGATTAGGGGTATGTGGGTGGTGGGTTGTAATGTTGGGGGGGGGTATTGTATGTTTTTTTTTACAGGCAAAAGAGCTGAATTCTTTGGGGCATGCCCCGTAAAGGGCCCTGTTCAGGGCTGGTAAGGTAAAAGAGCTTTGAACTTTAGTAATTTGGAATAGGGTAGGGCATTTTTTTTATTTTGGGGGGCTTTGTTATTTTATTAGGGGGCTTAGAGTAGGTGTAATTAGTTTAAAATTGTTGTAATATTTTTCTTATGTTTGTAAATATTTTTTTATTTTTTGTAACTTAGTTCTTTTTTATTTTTTGTACTTTAGCTAGTTTATTTAATTGTATTTATTTGTAGGAATTGTATTTAATTAATTTATTGATAGTGTAGTGTTAGGTTTAATTGTAGGTAATTGTAGGTAGTTTATTTAATTAATTTATTGATAGGGTAGTGTTAGGTTTAATTGTAGATAATTGTAGGTAGTTTATTTAATTAATTTATTGATAGTGTAGTGTTAGGTTTAATTGTAACTTAGGTTAGGATTTATTTTACAGATAATTTTGTAATTATTTTAACTATTTTAGCTATTAAATAGTTCTTAACTATTTAATAGCTATTGTACCTGGTTAAAATAAATACAAAGTTACCTGTAAAATAAATATTAATCCTAAAATAGCTATAATATAAATATAATTTATATTGTAGCTATATTAGGATTTATTTTACAGGTAAGTATTTAGCTTTAAATAGGAATAATTTATTTAATAAGAGATAATTAATTTCGTTAGATGTAAATTATATTTAACTTAGGGGGGTGTTAGTGTTAGGGTTAGACTTAGCTTTAGGGGTTAATACATTTATTAGAATAGCGGTGAGCTCCAGTCGGCAGATTAGGGGTTAATAATTGAAGTTAGGTGTCGGCGATGTTAGGGAGGGCAGATTAGGGGTTAATACTATTTATTATAGGGTTAGTGAGGCGGATTAGGGGTTAATAACTTTATTATAGTAGCGCTCAGGTCCGGTCGGCAGATTAGGGGTTAATAAGTGTAGGCAGGTGGAGGCGACGTTGTGGGGGGCAGATTAGGGGTTAATAAATATAATATAGGGGTCGGCGATGTTAGGGCAGCAGATTAGGGGTACATAGGGATAATGTAAGTAGCGGCGGTTTACGGAGTGGCAGATTATGGGTTAATAATAATATGCAGGGGTCAGCGATAGCGGGGGCGGCAGATTAGGGGTTAATAAGTGTAAGGTTAGGGGTGTTTAGACTCGGGGTACATGTTAGGGTGTTAGGTGCAGACGTAGGAAGTGTTTACCCATAGCAAACAATGGGGCTGCGTTAGGAGCTGAACGCTGCTTTTTTGCAGGTGTTAGGTTTTTTTTCAGCTCAAACAGCCCCATTGTTTCCTATGGGGGAATCGTGCATGAGCACGTTTTTGAGGCTGGCCGCTTGCGTAAGCAACTCTGGTATCGAGAGTTGAAGCTGCGTTAAAAATGCTCTACGCTCCTTTTTTGGAGCCTAACGCAGCCTTTATGTGGACTCTCAATACCAGAGTTATTTTTATGGTGCGGCCAGAAAAAAGCCGGCGTTAGCTACGCAGGTCCTTACCGACAAAACTCCAAATCTAGGCCAGTGTCTTTGATTCCTTGAAATTCTGTGTTGAAGAGATACCTAGGTAGCATCTGGAGCACTCGCAGGAATATTGCTTCCATCTAGTGCTCTTGAAAAGAGATAACATTCTTGCAAAACTGCTGCCATATAGTGCCCAAAAACTGCCCGGCGCCTAAATATATACCCCTGCTTCTGAACAAAAGATACCTAGAGAACAAAGAAGAAGTAAAGAAGTAATTAGAAAGTTGTTTAAATTGCACACTCGATCTAAATCGTCCCTTTAATATCATCAAGCATATGGTTCAATTTCTTTCTCCCTCTGATGATTTTTTTATGTGGGATTTCCTGTACAAATCATTCACAACAGATTATTGAATTGTTGAATATTCTGGGTAAGGACTTTCAAATTTGCTCCATGATTTCTAAACGTTTTGCTTTTAATATCTATTTTACTCAGAGATTCCGTGACAAGAATCCGATTCATTAAACAACAACTTTTAGGTGTGTAATAGTTTAGTTATGAGAAAGTAAATGAGCTCCTTACCTGTGAAGGGTACTCTTGCTTCAGACATTATCAGACCCATATTGTCCTCTCTTAGATCTATAGAATAATGATGTTTTTGTGTTCATCCTAAGGTTCTGGGTGTTGTTTATGTAGAACTGGAGATCCCAACTGGCGGAGTTCTATGTTCTGACCCATATACTTGTAGAGGATAAATGATAGAAGTTAAAAAGTAATTCTTGTGAGGATAATGTAAGCTGTTGACCTACTATAGGTTCTACTATGTAGTCACCTAAGAACAATATTGTGAATTGTAACACATTGTAGCACAAAGCTGCAGTTTATCTCCTTTGTCTTGTTATCATTCAGTGCTCTAGTGTGTCATCATTCAGTGCTCTAGTGTGTCATCATTCAGTGCTCTACTGTGTCATCATTCAGTGCTCTAGTGTGTTATCATTCAGTGCTCTAGTGTGTTATCATTCAGTGCTCTAGTGTGTTATCATTCAGTGCTCTATTGTGTCAACATTCAGTGCTCTACTGTGTCATCATTCAGTGCTTTAGTGTGTTATCATTCAGTGCTAAGTGTGTCATCATTCAGTGCTTTAGTGTGTTATCATTCAGTGCTTTACTGTGTTATCATTCAGTGCTAAGTGTGTCATCATTCAGTGCTTTAGTGTGTTATCATTCAGTGCTTTACTGTGTTATCATTCAGTGCTCTACTGTGTCATCATTCAGTGCTCTAGTGTGTCATCATTCAGTTATCTAGTGTGTTATCATTCAGTGCTCTAGTGTGTTATCATTCAGTGCTCTAGTGTGTTATCATTCAGTGCTCTATTGTGTCAACATTCAGTGCTCTAGTGTGTCATCATTCAGTGCTTTAGTGTGTTATCATTCAGTGCTAAGTGTGTCATCATTCAGTGCTTTAGTGTGTTATCATTCAGTGCTTTACTGTGTTATCATTCAGTGCTGTGTGTCATCATTCAGTGATTTAGTGTGTTATCATTCAGTGATTTAGTGTGTTATCATTCAGTGCTAAGTGTGTCATCATTCAGTGCTCTAGTGTGTCATCATTCAGTGCTCTAGTGTGTCATCATTCAGTGCTCTAGTATGTCATCATTCAGTGCTCTAGTGTGTCATCATTCAGTGCTCTAGTGTGTCATCATTCAGTTCTCTAGTGTGTCATCATTCAGTGCGTTAGTGTGTTATCATTCAGTGCTTTAGTGTGTTATCATTCAGTGCTTTAGTGTGTTTTCATTCAGTGCTAACTGTGTCATCATTCAGTGCTTTAGTGTGTTATCATTCAGTGCTAAGTGTGTCATCATTCAGTGCTTTAGTGTGTTATCATTCAGTGCTTTAGTGTGTTATCATTCAGTGCTTTAGTGTGTTATCATTCAGTGCTAAATGTGTCATCATTCAGTGCTTTAGTGTGTTATCATTCAGTGATTTAGTGTGTTATCATTCAGTGCTAAGTGTGTCATCATTCAGTGCTCTAGTGTGTCATCATTCAGTGCTCTAGTGTGTCATCATTCAGTGCTAAGTGTGTCATCATTCAGCGCTTTAGTGTGTTATCATTCAGTGCTTTACTGTGTTATCATTCAGTACTGTGTGTCATCATTCAGTGATTTAGTGTGTTATCATTCAGTGATTTAGTGTGTTATCATTCAGTGCTAAGTGTGTCATCATTCAGTGCTCTAGTGTGTCATCATTCAGTGCTCTAGTGTGTCATCATTCAGTGCTCTAGTATGTAATCATTCAGTGCTCTAGTGTGTCATCATTGAGTGCTCTAGTGTGTCATCATTGAGTGCTCTAGTGTGTTATCATTCAGTGCTCTAGTGTGTTATCATTCAGTGCTTTAGTGTATTATCATTTAGTGCTCTAGTGTGTCATCATTCAGTGCTCTATTGTATCATTATTCAGTGCTCTAGTGTGTCATCATTCAGTGCTCTAGTTTGTTATCATTCAGTGCTCTAGTGTGTTATTATTTAGTGCTCTAGTGTGCCATCATTCAGTGCTCTAGTGTGTTATCATTCAGTGCTCTAGTGTGTCATCATTCAGTGCTCTAGTGTGTTATCATTCAGTGCTCTAGTGTGTTATCATTCAGTGGTCTAGTGTGTTATCATTCAGTGCTTTAGTGTGTTATCATTCAGTGCTCTAGTGTGTCATCATTCAGTGCTCTAGTGTGTTATCATTCAGTGCTTTAGTGTGTTATCATTCAGTGCTTTAGTGTGTTATCATTCAGTGCTCTAGTGTGTCATCATTCAGTGCTCTAGTGTGTCATCATTCAGTGCTCTACTGTGTCATCATTCAGTGCTCTAGTGTGTCATCATTCAGTTATCTAGTGTGTTATCATTCAGTGCTCTAGTGTGTTATCATTCAGTGCTTTAGTGTGTTATCATTCAGTGCTCTAGTGTGTTATCATTTAGTGCTCTAGTGTGTTATCATTCAGTGCTCTAGTGTGTCATCATTCAGTGCTCTAGTGTGTCATCATTCAGTGCTCTAGTGTGTTATCATTCAGTGCTCTAGTGTGTTATCATTTAGTGCTCTAGTGTGTCATCATTCAGTGCTCTAGTGTGTTATCATTCAGTGCTCTAGTGTTTTATCACTCAGTGCTCTAGTGTGTCATCATTCAGTGCTCTAGTGTGTCATCATTCAGTGCTCTATTGTATCATCATTTAGTGCTCTAGTGTGTCATCATTCAGTGCTCTAGTGTGTTATCATTCAGTGCTCTAGTGTGTTATCATTCAGTGCTCTAGTGTGTTATAATTCAGTGCTTTAGTGTGTTATCATTCAGTGTTCTAGTGTGTCATCATTCAATGCTCTAGTGTGTCATCATTCAGTGCTCTAGTGTGTCATCATTCAGTGCTTTAGTGTTATCATTCAGTGCTTTAGTGTGTTATCATTCAGTGCTCTAGTGTGTCATCATTCAGTGCTCTAGTGTGTTATCATTTAGTGCTCTAGTGTGTTATCATTCAGTGCTTTAGTGTGTTATCATTCAGTGCTTTAGTGTGTCATCATTCAGTGCTCTAGTGTGTTATCATTCAGTGCTCTAGTGTGTCATCATTCAGTGCTCTAGTGTGTTATCATTCAGTGCTTTAGTGTGTTATCATTCAGTGCTCTAGTGTGTCATCATTCAGTGCTCTATTGTGTCATCATTCAGTGCTCTAGTGTGTCATCATTCATTGCTCTAGTGTGTCATCATTCAGTGCTCTAGTGTGTTATCATTCTGTGCTCTAGTGTGTTATCATTTAGTGCTCTAGTGTGTCATCATTTAGTGCTCTAGTGTGCCATCATTCAGTGCTCTAGTGTGTTATCATTCAGTGGTCTAGTGTGCCATCATTCAGTGCTCTAGTGTGTTATCATTCAGTGCTCTAGTGTGTCATCATTCAGTGCTCTAGTGTGCCATCATTCAGTGCTCTAGTGTGTTATCATTCAGTGCTCTATTGTATCATCATTCAGTGCTCTAGTGTGTCATCATTCACTGCTCTAGTGTGTCATCATTCAGTGTTCTAGTGTGTTATCATTCAGTGCTCTAGTGTGTTATCATTTAGTGCTCTAGTGTGTTATCATTTAGTGCTCTAGTGTGTCATCATTCAGTGCTCTAGTATGTCATCATTCAGTGCTCTAGTGTGTTATCATTCAGTGCTCTAGTGTGTTATCATTCAGTGCTCTAGTGTGTCATCATTCAGTGCTTTAGGGTGTTATCATTCAGTGCTCTAGTTTGTTATCATTCAGTGCTCTAGTGTGTTATCATTCAGTGCTCTAGTGTGTTATCATTCAGTGCTTTAGTGTGTTATCATTCAGTGTTCTAGTGTGTCATCATTCAGTGCTCTAGTGTGTCATCATTCAGTGCTCTAGTGTGTCATCATTCAGTGCTTTAGTATTAGCATTCAGTGCTTTAGTGTGTTATCATTCAGTGCTCTAGTGTGTCATCATTCAGTGCTCTAGTAGGTTATCATTTAGTGCTCTAGTGTGTTATCATTCAGTGCTCTAGTGTGTTATCATTCAGTGCTTTAGTGTGTTATCATTCAGTGCTTTAGTGTGTCATCATTCAGTGCTCTAGTATGTTATCATTCAGTGCTATAGTGTGTTATCATTCATTGCTCTAGTGTGTCATCATTCAGTGCTCTAGTGTGTTATCATCCAGTGCTTTAGTGTGTTATCATTCAGTGCTCTAGTGTGTCATCATTCAGTGCTCTATTGTGTCATCATTCAGTGCTCTAGTATGTCATCATTCAGCGCTCTAGTGTGTTATCATTCTGTGCTCTAGTGTGTTATCATTTAGTGCTCTAGTATGTTATCATTCAGTGCTCTAGTGTGTCATCATTCAGTGCTCTAGTTTGTCATCATTCAGTTCTCTAGTGTGTTATCATTCAGTGCTCTAGTGTGTTATCATTCAGTGCTCTAGTGTGTCATTATTCAGTGCTCTATTGTGTCATCATTCAGTGCTCTAGTGTGTCATCATTCATTGCTCTAGTGTGTCATCATTCAGTGCTCTAGTGTGTTATCATTCAGTGCTTTAGTGTGTCATCATTCAGTGCTTTAGTGTGTCATCATTCAGTGCTCCAGTGTGTCATCATTCAGTGCTCTAGTGTGTTATCATTCAGTGCTCCAGTGTGTCATCATTCAGTGCTCTAGTGTGTTATCATTCAGTGCTCCAGTGTGTCATCATTCAGTGCTCTAGTGTGTTATCATTTAGTGCTCTAATGCAGTGTTTTTCAACTAAATCACTGCTCTAGTGTGTCATCATTCAGTGCTCTATTGTGTCATCATTTAGTGCTCTAGTGTGTCATCATTCATTGCTCTAGTGTGTCATCATTCAGTGCTCTAGTGTGTTATCATTCAGTGCTCTAGTGTGTTATCAATCATTCAGTGCTCTAGTGTGTTATCATTCAGTGCTTTAGTGTGTTAACATTCAGTGCTCTAGTGTGTCCTCATTCAGTGCTCTAGTGTGTTATCATTCAGTGCTCTAGTGTGTCATAATCCAGTGCTCTAGTGTGTCATCATTCAGTGCTCTAGTGTGTTATCATTCAGTGCTCTAGTATGTTATTTAGTGGTGTAGTGTGCTATCATTCAGTGCTCTAATGTGTTATCATTCAGTGTTCTAGTGTGTTATCATTCAGTGCTTTAGTGTGTTATCTTTAAGTGCTCTAGTGTGTCATCATTCACTGCTTTAGTGTTATCATTCAGTGCTCTATTGTGTTATCATTCAGTGCTCTATTGTGTTATCATTCAGTGCTCTAGTGTGTCATATGTCAGAGTTTCTCAACTCCAGTCCTCATGTACCCTTAAAGGGAAAAAATAAATACAATTTATTTAATTATTCAGATAGAATGTACAATTTTAATCAACTTACCAGTTTACTTATTTTATGAATTATCTTTGTTTTCTTGTTGTCGTTTTTGAATAGCAGGAAGATAAGATCAGGAGTGTGCACATGTCTGTAGCACTGTAGCAGTTTTGCAACAATGTTATACATTGGTAAGAGCACTAGATGGCAGCAGTCTTATAATAATGTTATACATTACCAAGAGTACTAGATGGCAGCAGTTTTATAACAATATTATACATTAGCAAGAGCATTAGATGGCAGCAGTTTTATAATAATGTTATACATTAGCAAGAGCACTTGATGGCAGCCGTTTTATAATAATGTTATACATTAGCAAGAGCACTAGATGGCAGCAGTTTTATAATAATGTTATACATTAGAAAGAGCACTAGATGGCAGCAGTTTTATAATAATGTTATACATTAGCAAGAGCACCAGAGGGCAGCAGTTTTTATAACAATGTTATACATTAGCAAGAGCACAAGAGGGCAGCAGTTTTATAATAATGTTATACATTAGCAAGAGCACTAGATGGCAGCAGTTTTATAATAATATTTCACATTAGCAAGAGCACTATTTGGCAGCAGTTTTATAACAATGCTATACATTAGCAAGAGCACTAGATGGCAGCAGTTTTATAACCATGTTATACATTAGCAAGAGCACTAGATGGCAGCAGTTTTATAATAATGTTATACATTAGCAAGAGCACTAGATGGCAGCAGTTATATAATAATGTTATACATTAGCAAGAGCACTAGATGGCAGCAGTTATATAATAATGTTATACATTAGCAAGAGCACTAGATGGCAGCATTTTTATAATAATGTTATACATTAGCAAGAGCACTAGATGGCAGCAGTTTTATAATGATGTTATACATTAGCAAAAGCACTAGAATGCAGCAGTTTTATAATAATGTTACACATTAGCAAGAGCACTAGATGGCAGCAGTTTTATAATAATGTTATACATTAGCAAGAGCACTAGATGGCAGCAGTTTTATAATAATGTTACACATTAGCAAGTGCACTAGATGGCAGCGGTTTTATAATAATGTTATACATTAGCAAGAGCATAAGATGCCAGCAGTTTTATAATAATGTTATACATTAGCAAGCGCATAAGATGGCAGCAGATTTATAATAACGTTATACATTGGCAAGAGCACTAGATGACAGCAGTTTTATAATAATGTTATACATTAGCAGGAGCACTAGATGGTAGCAGTTTTATAACAATTTTATACATTAGCAAGAGCACTAGATGGCAGCAGTATTATAATAATGTTATACATTAGCAAGAGCACTAGATGGCAGCAGTTTTATAACAATGTTATACATCAGCAAGAGCACTAGATGGCAGCAGTTTTATAATAATGTTATACATTAGCAAGAGCACTAGATGGCAGCAGTTTTATAACAATGTTATACATAAGCAAGAGCACTAGATGGCAGCACTTTTATAACAATGTTATACATTAGCAAGAGCACTAGATGGCAGCAGTTTTATAATAATGTTATACATTAGCAAGAGCACTAGATGGCCGCAGTTTTATAACAATGTTATACATTAGCAGGAGCACTAGATGACAGCAGTTGTATTATGTTATACATTAGCAGGAGCACTAGATGGCAGCAGTTTTATGACAATGTTATACATTAGCAAGTGCACTAGATGGTAGCAATTTTATAATAATGTTATACATTAGCAAAAACACTAGATGGCAGCTGTTTTATAACAATGTTATACATTAGCAAGAGCACTAGATGGCAGCAGTTTTATAATAATGTTATACATTAGCAAGAGCACTAGATGGCAGCAGTTTTATAATAATGTTATACATTAGCAAGAGCACTAGGTGGCAGCAGTTTTATAATAATGTTATAAATTGGTAAGAGCACTAGATGGCAGCAGTTTTTATAATAATGTTATACATTAGCAAGAGCACTAGATGGCAGCAGTTTTATAATAATGGTATACATTGGTAAGAGCACTAGATGGCAGCAGTTTTATAATAATGTTATACATGAGCAAGAGCACTAGATGGCAGCAGTTTTATAACAATGTTATACATTAGCAAGAGCACTAGATGGCAGCAGTTATATAACAATGTTATACATTAGCAAGAGCACTAGATGGCAGCAGTTATATAACAATGTTATACATTAGCAAGAGCACTAGATGGCAGTAGTTTTATAACAATGTTATACATTAGCAGGAGCACTAGATGGCAGCAGTTTTATAACAATGTTATACATTAGCAAGAGCACTAGATGGCAGCAGTTTTATAACAATTTTATACATTAGCAAGAGCACTAGATGGCAGCAGTTTTATAATAATGGTATACATTGGTAAGAGCACTAGATGGCAGCAGTTTTATAATAATGTTATACATGAGCAAGAGCACTAGATGGCAGCAGTTTTATAACAATGTTATACATTAGCAAGAGCACTAGATGGCAGCAGTTATATAGCAATGTTATACATTAGCAAGAGCACTAGATGGCAGCAGTTATATAACAATGTTATACATTAGCAAGAGCACTAGATGGCAGTAGTTTTATAACAATGTTATACATTAGCAGGAGCACTAGATGGCAGCAGTTTTATAACAATGTTATACATTAGCAAGAGCACTAGATGGCAGCAGTTTTATAACAATGTTATACATCAGCAAGAGCACTAGATGGCAGCAGTTTTATAATAATGTTATACATTAGCAAGAGCACTAGATGGCAGCAGTTTTATAACAATGTTATACATAAGCAAGAGCACTAGATGGCAGCACTTTTATAACAATGTTATACATTAGCAAGAGCACTAGATGGCAGCAGTTTTATAATAATGTTATACATTAGCAAGAGCACTAGATGGCCGCAGTTTTATAACAATGTTATACATTAGCAGGAGCACTAGATGACAGCAGTTGTATTATGTTATACATTAGCAGGAGCACTAGATGGCAGCAGTTTTATGACAATGTTATACATTAGCAAGTGCACTAGATGGTAGCAATTTTATAATAATGTTATACATTAGCAAAAACACTAGATGGCAGCTGTTTTATAACAATGTTATACATTAGCAAGAGCACTAGATGGCAGCAGTTTTATAATAATGTTATACATTAGCAAGAGCACTAGATGGCAGCAGTTTTATAATAATGTTATACATTAGCAAGAGCACTAGGTGGCAGCAGTTTTATAATAATGTTATAAATTGGTAAGAGCACTAGATGGCAGCAGTTTTTATAATAATGTTATACATTAGCAAGAGCACTAGATGGCAGCAGTTTTATAATAATGGTATACATTGGTAAGAGCACTAGATGGCAGCAGTTTTATAATAATGTTATACATGAGCAAGAGCACTAGATGGCAGCAGTTTTATAACAATGTTATACATTAGCAAGAGCACTAGATGGCAGCAGTTATATAACAATGTTATACATTAGCAAGAGCACTAGATGGCAGCAGTTATATAACAATGTTATACATTAGCAAGAGCACTAGATGGCAGCAGTTTTATAATAATGTTATACATGAGCAAGAGCACTAGATGGCAGCAGTTTTATAACAATGTTATACATTAGCAAGAGCAATAGATGGCAGCAGTTTTATAATAATGTTATACATTAGCAAGAGCACTAGATGGCAGCAGTTATATAACAATGTTATACATTAGCAAGAGCACTAGATGGCAGTAGTTTTATAACAATGTTATACATTAGCAGGAGCACTAGATGGCAGCAGTTTTATAACAATGTTATACATTAGCAAGAGCACTAGATGGCAGCAGTTTTATAACAATTTTATACATTAGCAAGAGCACTAGATGGCAGCAGTTTTATAATAATGTTATACATTAGCAAGAGCACTAGATAGCAGCAGTTTTTATAACAATGTTATACATTAGCAGGAGCACTAGATGGCAGCAGTTTTATAACAATGTTATACATTAGCAGGAGCACTAGATGGCAGCAGTTTTATAATAATGTTATACATTAGCAGGAGCACTAGATGGCAGCAGTTTTATAATAATGTTATACATGAGCAAGAGCACTAGATGGCAGCAGTTTTATAACAATGTTATACATTAGCAAGAGCACTAGATGGCAGCAGTTATATAACAATGTTATACATTAGCAAGAGCACTAGATGGCAGCAGTTATATAACAATGTTATACATTAGCAAGAGCACTAGATGGCAGTAGTTTTATAACAATGTTATACATTAGCAGGAGCACTAGATGGCAGCAGTTTTATAACAATGTTATACATTAGCAAGAGCACTAGATGGCAGCAGTTTTATAACAATGTTATACATTAGCAAGAGCACTAGATGGCAGCAGTTTTATAATAATGTTATACATTGGTAAGAGCACTAGATGGCAGCACTATTTCCTGTCCATTGGTGCTCCAGACATGTAAACGCTACCTATGTAGATATCTCTCCGACAAAGAACTTAAGAAAATAACATGAGAATGAAGTATTAATATAAATATGTAAAGCAGAGCATCCTGCTTTACATGAATTGGGTTTATATCTTGCAAGTGAGTATGATATTTTGTATTATTACTCTTAGCAATACTAATTAAACATTTTAAACATATATATATTTATACGCACACACAGGTTCCTTTAAGGATCATGTGGTCATTTATATATGTCACAACTTTCTAGGCTCTATGTACCATATTCATGTATATATTATCAAAAAGATCTTTCTCACTGCACAAACAGCCCAGGTCATATTGTATATGCAGGAAACCAATTGCTTCCTTAAACCCTCTGAACAAATCAGGGAGGTTTTATTATAAAATCCCATGTCACGGACTAAAGTAAAACTTTGGTCTTTGTCATGTAAAAATCCCTTAAAGAGTTGTAATTGTGAGTGTTGCAACAGTATATGTGGGTTACCCCAATAGACACATATCCCAAAATTGGGTATTAAGTTTTACAGTTCTTTTTTCTTCTATTTTTTATCTGAGGCCACCTAAACTTACAATGCCTTACCCCTTAATGTGTCAGTCTTACCAAGCTTATCAAAACCTTAGCCACAGACCACCAGAGTCCATTCCTATACCAACTAGACCCTGTACATTTGCAAAGTCTCACCCTTTAACCAACTGGGCCCTGGAGGCATTGATGTCACTTTAGTACTTTTCTGAGATCTTCTCTGATTATTTCCTGGCAAACCAGGGGCAGAACTACAGGGGGTGCAGAGGTCGCAATTGCGACTGGGCCCCCAAGGGTGGGGGCCCAGCTTAATGAAAAAAAAATGACAATAAAAAACGTTGACCTGCCACTGCCTACACTGATATCATGTGAGTGTGACATGATGCTTCACTAGTGTCTCTGACTACAGGGGTAAGTGTTTCTGTTTTACCCATTGGTGTTTATGTGTATGTGTGTATGTATGTATGTGACTGTGTGTGTATTTATACATGTATGTGTGTGTGTATGTGTGTATGTATGTATGTGACTGTGTGTGTATTTATACATGTATGTGTGTATGTATGTATGTATGTGACTGTGTGTGTATTTATACATGTATGTGTGTATGTATGTATGTATGTATGTATGTATGTGACTGTGTGTGTATTTATACATGTATGTGTGTATGTATGTATGTATGTATGTATGTGACTGTGTGTGTATTTATACATGTATGTGTTTGTGTATGTATGTATGTATGTATGTATGTATGTGACTGTGTGTGTATTTATACATGTATGTGTGTGTGTATGTGTGTATGTATGTATGTGACTGTGTGTGTATTTATACATGTATGTGTGTATGTATGTATGTATGTATGTATGTGACTGTGTGTGTGTTTATACATGTATGTGTGTGTGTATGTGTTTATGTATGTATGTGACTGTGTGTGTATTTATACATGTATGTGTGTATGTATGTATGTATGTATGTATGTGACTGTGTGTGTATTTATACATGTATGTGTATGTATGTATGTATGTATGTGACTGCGTGTGTATTTATGCATGTATGTGTGTATGTGTGTGTATGTATGTATGTGACTGTGTGTGTATTTATACATGTATGTGTTTGTGTATGTATGTATGTATGTATGTGACTGTGTGTGTATTTATACATGTATGTGTGTGTGTATGTGTGTATGTATGTATGTGACTGTGTGTGTATTTATACATGTATGTGTGTATGTATGTATGTATGTATGTGACTGTGTGTGTGTTTATACATGTATGTGTGTGTGTATGTGTTTATGCATGTATGTGACTGTGTGTGTATTTATACATGTATGTGTGTATGTATGTATGTATGTATGTATGTATGTATGTATGTGACTGTGTGTGTATTTATACATGTATGTGTGTGTATGTATGTATGTATGTGACTGCGTGTGTATTTATGCATGTATGTGTGTATGTGTGTGTATGTATGTATGTGACTGTGTGTGTATTTATTCATGTATGTGTGTATGTGTGTATGTATGTATGTATGTATGTGACTGTGTGTGTATTTATGCATGTATGTGACTTTGTGTGTGTGTGTGTATGTATGTATGTGACTGTGTATGTATTTATACATGTATGTGTGTATATGTATGTATGTGACTGTGTGTGTATTTATGCATGTATGTGTGTATGTGTGTGTATTTATGTATGTATGTGACTGTGTGTGTATTTATGCATGTATGTGTGTGTATTTATGCATGTATGTGACTGTGTGTGTATGTATGCATGTATGTGACTGTGTGTGTGTATGTATGTGTATATATATGTGTGTGTGTGTGTGTATGTATGTGACTGTGTGTGTATTTATGCATGTATGTATGTGTGTGTGTGTATGTATGTATGTGACTGTGTGTGTATTTATGCATGTGTGTGTGTGTGTGTGTGTGTGTGTGTGTGTGTATGTATGTATGTATCTATCTGTGTGTGTATTTATGCATATATGTGTGTGTGTGTATGTATGTGACTGTGTGTGTATTTATGCATGTATGTGTGTGTATATGTATGTATGTATCTGTGTGTGTATTTATGCATATATGTGTATGTATGTATGTATGTATGTATGTATGTATGTATGTATGTGACTGTGTGTGTATTTATGCATGTATGTGTGCGTATGTATGTATGTATGTGACTGTGTGTGTATTTATGCATGTATATGTGTGTGTGTGTGTGTGTGTGTGTGTGTGTGTGTGTGTGTGTGTATGTATGTATGTGTCTGTGTGTGTATTTATGCATGTATGTGTGTGTGTGTGTGCATGTTTGTGGAACCAGCAAATTACAGTCCTTGTTACTACAGCATGGTGGGGCAGGTGGTAAACAGTGTCACTATACAGTACCACTATATACAGTACGGGGGGGCTGGACCATGTCACAGACTACTGTGGTCACTTTATAAAGTACTGGGGCGGGTAGGGTCAAGCCAGATATCTCACCGGCAGATTACAGACTGTGTCACTGACTCACTATATACAGTAATAGGGGGTTAAACAGTGTCACTATATACAGTACTGGTGGGTTAAACAGTGCCACTATATACAGTAATAGGGGGTCAGACCATCTCACAGACTGTGGGCATAGGGTACCTCCTTTTGCAGACGTAATCTGATTCACATTTTTTTTCTGTGTTGAATGTAAAAAAAAAAAAAAAAAGATATGTATCAAATTCACTTTTTTTGGTGTGTGTGTGTGTGTGTGGGGGGGGCTTCTTAGATTCTTGCACCTGGGCCCTGTGGTTTCTAGTTATGCCTCTGTGGCAAACATAAACAAATGACAACCTAGTAGAGCTCCCAACTGTCCTGCATTTTGCTGTACTATCAAGGTTTGGGAGTTCTGTCTATCGTGCTTCCTGCAACTTTCATTTTCTCACAATCCGAAGTGAAACCAAGGACCAACCAAACTCCATACATAGCCTGTATTCTCTCCAACCAACCCATGTTCTGTCTAACACATTGATACAGTTTTCAAGATAGCACCATCTTGCCATGGCTCTACCCACAAAATCAACACAAGTCTGCCCCCATAAGTCTCCCTCCATCAGGATGATTTAAAGGGACAGTCTACACCAGAATTGTTATTGTTTAAAAAGATAGATAATCCCTTTATTACCCATTCCCTAGTTTTGCACAACCAACACAATTATATAAATACACTTTTTACCTCTGTGATTATCTTATATCTAAGCCTCTGCAGACTGCCCCCTTATCTCAGTTATATTAATATACTTTTTACCTCTGTGATTACCTTGTATCTAAGCCTCTGCAGACTGCCCCCTTATTTCAGTAATATTAATATACTTTTACCTCTGTGATTACCCTGTATCTAAGCCTCTGCAGACTGCCCCTTATCTCAGTTATATTAATATACTTTTACCTCTGTGATTACCCTGTATCTAAGCCTCTGCAGACTGCCCCTTATCTCAGTTATATTAATATACTTTTTACCTCTGTGATTACCTTGTATCTAAGCCTCTGCAGACTGCCCCTTATCTCAGTTATAATAATATACTTTTTACCTCTGTGATTATCTTATATCTAAGCCTCTGCAGACTGCCCCTTATCTCAGTTATATTAATATACTTTTTACCTCTGTGATTACCTTGTATCTAAGCCTCTGCAGACTGCCCCCTTATCTCAGTTATATTAATATACTTTTTACCTCTGTGATTACCTTGTATCTAAGCCTCTGCAGACTGCTCCCTTATTTCAGTAATATTAATATACTTTTACCTCTGTGATTACCTTGTATCTAAGCCTCTGCAGACTGCCCCTTACCTCAGTTATATTAATATACTTTTTACCTCTGTGATTACCTTGTATCTAAGCCTCTGCAGACTGCCCCCTTATTTCAGTAATATTAATATACTTTTTACCTCTGTGATTACCTTGTATCTAAGCCTCTGCAGACTCCCCCCTTATCTCAGTTATATTAATATACTTTTACCTCTGTGATTACCTTGTATGTAAGCCTCTGCAGACTGCCCCTTATCTCAGTTATATTAATATACTTTTTACCTCTGTGATTACCTTGTATCTAAGCCTCTGCAGACTGCTCTTATCTCAGTTATATTAATATACTTTTTACCTCTGTGATTACCCTGTATCTAAGCCTCTGCAGACTGCTCCTTATCTCAGTTATATTAATATACTTTTTACCTCTGTGATTACCTTGTATCTAAGCCTCTGCAGACTGTTCCTTATCTCAGTTATATTAATATACTTTTTACCTCTGTGATTACCCTGTATCTAAGCCTCTGCAGACTGCCCCCTTATCTCAGTTATATTAATATACTTTTTACCTCTGTGATTACCCTGTATCTAAGCCTCTGCAGACTGCCCCTTATCTCAGTTATATTAATATACTTTTTACCTCTGTGATTACCCTGTATATAAGCCTCTGCAGACTGCTCCTTATCTCAGTTATATTAATATACTTCTTACCTCTGTGATTACCCTGTATCTAAGCCTCTGCAGACTGCTCATTATCTCAGTTATATTAATATACTTTTTACCTCTGTGATTACCTTGTATCTAAGAACAAGAGAAGAGGGTCCAATGGCACTACTGGAACATAAATGAGAACTGCTGCCCTATCAAAGGGATACACAGGTATAATACCCTGAGTCCCGGGGTTGGTGCTGTGTATTATAGAAAGTACAATTGCTGAACTTGAGGGGAGTTGACACCCACCTCAACAAGAATACACATATAGCACTCCTGAGTTCTGTCACATAAATAGTATCAATTGATATAACTATTCACAATATACTACTGTCCACTAAGGCAAATGGGTCAGGATAGATAGACGTGAGGAAATGCACATTAAAATATAACTTTTATTCATACTACGTTAAAAACTGTACATCAACATAAACATGACACACGATTTAAAACTACGGATAGGGGGGGCATGGATCTGCGTGTCAGTCAAATAAAGATTAATAGTAGTGATAAGTAATACCACAGGTATAGCAAGCTAATGTTCAAATCTCTTCAGAGAATTAATTGTGACTATTGCTATACATACTGGTAAACAGCTAATACTCCTAATTGTGTTAGAATGAATTTCAGTAGCTGGTGTGTGGCTCAGACAATGATGCACACGAAATTGGTGTAATAGATATCCATGTATATATATGAGAATATACTCTAGTCCACTACATTAATATCAGCACCATTAATTAAGTGCTATGAGTTGATGGTTCTTATACCAGAGAGATACATTCCTTGCTACTTATTGGATATCAGGTCTGTATGGAGTGTCTGCACTCAATGTGCTGCATAGTATGAGAACAAAATCATTAATGATTAAAGTTAGCTCTATTTTCGACTTTTGCAGCCGGTGTGCTGCTTATTATGTAGACCTTTTGGTTATTATAATAAGTTTGATTATACTTGGTGGGAGGTGAATTATAGGTTTTGCCTTCGTGATATAAACCTGATAATTGCAATGCTTGCTCAATAAGAGCTGTCAGTATAGATTTGGTATTATATTAGTTATTCTCATATATAGGTTGTCACTAAGATTCTTTGCTACACTTGTGTAACTGAATAGTTACCGCCGTTTAAAGTGATTTCATATGGACCTTATATAGGTGAATATATTATTTATTTATATCAAAGTTGACACCTTAACTGGGATAATAAAAATATATGATTAAATACCAAAATTACTCACTACTCCACTCGTGAACAACGTATGCTCACACTATTTTTGTAGTCAAACCGCTACATAATATAACATGAAGGTTGGGAATTCAAAGGATACTAAGAGTCATTACTCACACTATGAGTCAGATTAGTTTATAACTGCTATAGTCAGCATGTTACTTGTTATGAGGACCTTAATGTTATTACAATGAATTTGGTTATGCTAGGTGGTTTCCCACTTGGGATATACGTCTGATAATTTCGGTCCTAGCTCAGTAAGAGTTAACCGTATAGATTCAATATTGGATTAATAATATGCGTCTGTGCGTTATCACTTTGTATCTGTGCTTCACTTAGTGTAACTAAATTGTTACCACCGTTAGGAGTGACTATAAGTAAACCATACGCAAATGATTTTATTAATAGATTGTATCAGACTTTACACCGTTACTCGGATGATAGAAATTAAGGTCACCACTCCAACAGTGAACTAAGCTTGCTCACTGTATTGGTACTCAACACGCTGCATCAAGTAACATAAAGGTTGATAATACCTGAATTACTAATAGTTATTACTCATAATGTGAACCGTATTTGTTCGTGGCATCTAAATTCAGCGTGCTGCATATTAGAATTAACTCTTTGTGAATCAATAGGGCACCCTTTGAAAAAGCCGACAAGCGGCGAAACATGTTAGGGAATTGGTGAGGGGCCCAGTGAGCTCCTGTGTTTTAGGAAGCGTTTAGTGGGGGAACGACCAGCGTGTCCCAACAGCTAATACTCAGTACTTTATTTGTATTTATCTTCTCAGTTCAATCGAGTGTGTGTTTTACTCAGTCCTTTTAGCGTGCAGCACGCTTACATATATTGATTCACAAAGAGTTAATTCTAATATGCAGCACGCTGAATTTAGATGCCACGAACAAATACGGTTCACATTATGAGTAATAACTATTAGTAATTCAGGTATTATCAACCTTTATGTTACTTGATGCAGCGTGTTGAGTACCAATACAGTGAGCAAGCTTAGTTCACTGTTGGAGTGGTGACCTTAATTTCTATCATCCGAGTAACGGTGTAAAGTCTGATACAATCTATTAATAAAATCATTTGCGTATGGTTTACTTATAGTCACTCCTAACGGTGGTAACAATTTAGTTACACTAAGTGAAGCACAGATACAAAGTGATAACGCACAGACGCATATTATTAATCCAATATTGAATCTATACGGTTAACTCTTACTGAGCTAGGACCGAAATTATCAGACGTATATCCCAAGTGGGAAACCACCTAGCATAACCAAATTCATTGTAATAACATTAAGGTCCTCATAACAAGTAACATGCTGACTATAGCAGTTATAAACTAATCTGACTCATAGTGTGAGTAATGACTCTTAGTATCCTTTGAATTCCCAACCTTCATGTTATATTATGTAGCGGTTTGACTACAAAAATAGTGTGAGCATACGTTGTTCACGAGTGGAGTAGTGAGTAATTTTGGTATTTAATCATATATTTTTATTATCCCAGTTAAGGTGTCAACTTTGATATAAATAAATAATATATTCACCTATATAAGGTCCATATGAAATCACTTTAAACGGCGGTAACTATTCAGTTACACAAGTGTAGCAAAGAATCTTAGTGACAACCTATATATGAGAATAACTAATATAATACCAAATCTATACTGACAGCTCTTATTGAGCAAGCATTGCAATTATCAGGTTTATATCACGAAGGCAAAACCTATAATTCACCTCCCACCAAGTATAATCAAACTTATTATAATAACCAAAAGGTCTACATAATAAGCAGCACACCGGCTGCAAAAGTCGAAAATAGAGCTAACTTTAATCATTAATGATTTTGTTCTCATACTATGCAGCACATTGAGTGCAGACACTCCATACAGACCTGATATCCAATAAGTAGCAAGGAATGTATCTCTCTGGTATAAGAACCATCAACTCATAGCACTTAATTAATGGTGCTGATATTAATGTAGTGGACTAGAGTATATTCTCATATATATACATGGATATCTATTACACCAATTTCGTGTGCATCATTGTCTGAGCCACACACCAGCTACTGAAATTCATTCTAACACAATTAGGAGTATTAGCTGTTTACCAGTATGTATAGCAATAGTCACAATTAATTCTCTGAAGAGATTTGAACATTAGCTTGCTATACCTGTGGTATTACTTATCACTACTATTAATCTTTATCTGACTGACACGCAGATCCATGCCCCCCCTATCCGTAGTTTTAAATCGTGTGTCATGTTTATGTTGATGTACAGTTTTTAACGTAGTATGAATAAAAGTTATATTTTAATGTGCATTTCCTCACGTCTATCTATCCTGACCCATTTGCCTTAGTGGACAGTAGTATATTGTGAATAGTTATATCGATTGATACTATTTATGTGACAGAACTCAGGAGTGCTATATGTGTATTCTTGTTGAGGTGGGTGTCAACTCCCCTCAAGTTCAGCAATTGTACCTTGTATCTAAGCCTCTGCAGACTGCCCCTTATCTCAGTTATATTAATATACTTTTTATCTCTGTGATTACCCTGTATCTAAGCCTCTGCAGACTGCCCCTTATCTCAGTTATATTAATATACTTTTTACATATGTGATTACCTTGTATCTAAGCTTCTGCAGACTGCTCCTTATCTCAGATATAATAATATACTTTTTACATCTGTGATTACCTTGTATCTAAGCTTCTGCAAACTGCTCCTTATCTCAGTTATATTAATACACTTTTTACCTCTGTGATTACCTTGTATCTAAGCCTCTGCAAACTGTCCCCTTATTTCAGTTCTTTTTACAGACATCTATTTTAGCCAATCATAGCTGGTTTACTGGAACTCCACGTGTGTGAGCACATTGTTATCTATATGACACACATGAACTAACATCCTCTAGTGGTGAAAAACTGTCAATATGCCCTGAGAGAAGAGGCGGCCTTCAAGGGTTTATAAATTAGCATATGAACCTCCTAGGTTTAGCTTTCAACTAAGAATACCAAGAGAACAAAGCAAAATTGGTGATAAAAGTAAATTGGAAAATGGTTTAAAATTACATTCTCTATCTGAATCATAAAATTTTATTTTGGACTTGACTGTCCCTTTAACTCCACCACGCTTGAGATCACTGCATCACCCCGGCTCTGAAGCGGCATATGCAGCCTTATAAATGGAGCCCATTCATTTTTATGTCAGTCTGAAAATTATTACAATTAAAAGGCTGCTGTTATTTCAGCCACATTTTAATTATTGTGAGTTAGGGTTCGGCTTAATGGGACAGCAAACTCCAATTGTTTTCTTTCATGATTCATAGAGAGCATGCAATATATACAGCTTTCCATTTTACTCCTAATATATCATTTGTTTTTTCCTCTTAGTATCCATTGTTGGAAAGCATACCTAGGTATGTGCAGGAGCTGCTGTGTGGTGGTGTCACATATATGTACCTAGGTATGTGCAGGAGCTGTTGTGTGGTGGTGTCACATATATGTACCTAGGTATGTGCAGGAGCTGCTGTGTGGTGGTGTCACATATATGTACCTAGGTATGTGCAGGAGCTGCTGTGTGGTGGTGTCACATATATGTACCTAGGTATGTGCAGGAGCTGTTGTGTGGTGGTGTCACATATATGTACCTAGGTATGTGCAGGAGCTGCTGTGTGGTGGTGTCACATATATGCACCTAGGTATGTGCAGGAGCTGATGTTGTGTGGTGGTGTCACATATATGTACCTAGGTATGTGCAGGAGCTGCTGTGTGGTGGTGTCACATATATGTACCTAGGTATGTGCAGGAGCTGCTGTGTGGTGGTGTCACATATATGCACCTAGGTATGTGCAGGAGCTGCTGTGTGGTGGCGTCACATATATGTACCTAGGTATGTGCAGGAGCTGCTGTGTGGTGGTGTCACATATATGTACCTAGGTATGTGCAGGAGCTGCTGTGTGGTGGTGTCACATATATGTACCTAGGTATGTATAGGGCTGCTGTGTGGTGGCGTCACATATATGTACCTAGGTATGTGCAGGAGCTGTTGTGTAAGGGTGTCACATATATGTACCTAGGTATGTGCAGGAGCTGCTGTGTGAGGGTGTCACATATATGTACCTAGGTATGTGCAGGAGCTGCTGTGTGGTGGTGTCACATATATGTACCTAGGTATGTGCAGGAGCTGTTGTGTGGTGGTGTCACATATATGTACCTAGGTATGTGCAGGAGCTGCTGTGTGGTGGCGTCACATATATGTACCTAGGTATGTGCAGGAGCTGTTGTGTGGTGGTGTCACATATATGTACCTAGGTATGTGCAGGAGCTGTTGTGTGGTGGTGTCACATATATGTACCTAGGTATGTATAGGGCTGCTGTGTGGTGGTGTCACATATATGTACCTAGGTATGTGCAGGAGCTGCTGTGTGGTGGCGTCACATATATGTACCTAGGTATGTGCAGGAGCTGTTGTGTGGTGGTGTCACATATATGTACCTAGGTATGTGCAGGAGCTGTTGTGTGGTGGTGTCACATATATGTACCTAGGTATGTATAGGGCTGCTGTGTGGTGGTGTCACATATATGTACCTAGGTATGTGCAGGAGCTGCTGTGTGGTGGCGTCACATATATGTACCTAGGTATGTGCAGGAGCTGCTGTGTGATGGCGTCACATATATGTACCTATGTATGTGCAGGAGCTGCTGTGTGATGGCGTCACATATATGTACCTAGGTATGTGCAGGAGCTGTTGTGTGGTGGTGTCACATATATGTACCTAGGTATGTGCAGGAGCTGCTGTGTGGTGGTGTCACATATATGTACCTAGGTATGTGCAGGAGCTGCTGTGTGAGGGTGTCACATATATGTACCTAGGTATGTGCAGGAGCTGCTGTGTGGTGGTGTCACATATATGTACCTAGGTATGTGAAGGAGCTGCTGTGTGATGGCGTCACATATATGCACCTAGGTATGTGCAGGAGCTGCTGTGTGGTGGTGTCACATATATGTACCTAGGTATGTGCAGGAGCTGCTGTGTGATGGCGTCACATATATGCACCTAGGTATGTGCAGGAGCTGCTGTGTGGTGGTGTCACATATATGTACCTAGGTATGTGCAGGAGCTGCTGTGTGGTGGTGTCACATATATGTACCTAGGTATGTGCAGGAGCTGCTGTGTGGTGGTGTCACATATATGCACCTAGGTATGTGCAGGAGCTGCTGTGTGGTGGTGTCACATATATACACCTAGGTATGTGCAGGAGCTGCTGTGTGAGGGTGTCACATATATAAACCTAGGTATGTGCAGGAGCTGTTGTGTGGTGGTGTCACATATATGTACCTAGGTATGTGCAGGAGCTGCTGTGTGAGGGTGTCACATATATGTACCTAGGTATGTGCAGGAGCTGCTGTGTGGTGGTGTCACATATATGTACCTAGGTATGTATAGGGCTGCTGTGTGGTGGTGTCACATATATGTACCTAGGTATGTGCAGGAGCTGCTGTGTGGTGGTGTCACATATATGTACCTAGGTATGTGCAGGAGCTGCTGCTGTGTGGTGGTGTCACATATATGTACCTAGGTATGTGCAGGAGCTGCTGTGTGGTGGTGTCACATATATGTACCTAGGTATGTGCAGGAGCTGCTGTGTGGTGGCGTCACATATATGCACCTAGGTATGTGCAAGAGCTGCTGTGTGGTGGCGTCACATATATACACCTAGGTATGTGCAGGAGCTGCTGTGTGGTGGTGTCACATATATGTACCTAGGTATGTGCAGGAGCTGCTGTGTGGTGGTGTCACATATATGTACCTAGGTATGTGCAGGAGCTGCTGTGTGGTGGTGTCACATATATGTACCTAGGTATGTGCAGGAGCTGTTGTGTGGTGGTGTCACATATATGTACCTAGGTATGTGCAGGAGCTGCTGTGTGGTGGCGTCACATATATGTACCTAGGTGTGTGCAGGAGCTGCTGTGTGGTGGTGTCACATATATGTACCTAGGTATGTGCAGGAGCTGCTGTGTGGTGGTGTCACATATATGTACCTAGGTATGTGCAGGAGCTGCTGTTGTGTGGTGGTGTCACATATATGCACCTAGGTATGTGCAGGAGCTGCTGTGTGGTGGTGTCACATATATGTACCTAGGTATGTGCAGGAGCTGCTGTGTGATGGCGTCACATATATGCACCTAGGTATGTGCTGGAGCACTGTGTGGTGGTGTCACATATATGTACCTAGGTATGTGCAGGAGCTGCTGTGTGAGGGTGTCACATATATGTACCTAGGTATGTATAGGGCTGTTGTGTGGTGGCGTCACATATATGTACCTAGGTATGTGCAGGAGCTGCTGTGTGGTGGTGTCACATATATGTACCTAGGTATGTGCAGGAGCTGCTGTGTGGTGGTGTCACATATATGTACCTAGGTATGTGCAGGAGCTGCTGTGTGGTGGTGTCACATATATGCACCTAGGTATGTGCAGGAGTTGCTGTGTGGTGGTGTCACATATATGTACCTAGGTATGTGCAGGAGCACTGTGTGGTGGCGTCACATATATGTACCTAGGTATGTGCAGGAGCTGCTGTGTGGTGGTGTCACATATATGTACCTAGGTATGTGCAGGAGCTGCTGTTGTGTGGTGGCGTCACATATATGTACCTAGGTATGTGCAGGAGCTGCTGTGTGATGGTGTCACATATATGCACCTAGGTATGTGCAGGAGCTGCTGTGTGGTGGTGTCACATATATGTACCTAGGTATGTGCAGGAGCTGCTGTGTGGTGGCGTCACATATATGTACCTAGGTATGTGCAGGAGCACTGTGTGGTGGCGTCACATATATGTACCTAGGTATGTGCAGGAGCTGTTGTGTGGTGGTGTCACATATATGTACCTAGGTATGTGCAGGAGCTGTTGTGTGGTGGTGTCACATATATGTACCTAGGTATGTGCAGGAGCTGCTGTGTGGTGGCGTCACATATATGTACCTAGGTATGTGCAGGAGCTGCTGTGTGGTGGCGTCACATATATGTACCTAGGTATGTGCAGGAGCTGCTGTGTGGTGGTGTCACATATATGTACCTAGGTATGTGCAGGAACTGTTGTGTGATGGTGTCACATATATGTACCTAGGTATGTATAGGGCTGCTGTGTGGTGGCGTCACATATATGTACCTAGGTATGTGCAGGAGCTGTTGTGTGATGGTGTCACATATATGTACCTAGGTATGTGCAGGAGCTGTTGTGTGGTGGTGTCACATATATGTACCTAGGTATGTGCAGGAGCTGCTGTGTGGTGGTGTCACATATATGTGCCTAGGTATGTGCAGGAGCTGCTGTGTGGTGGTGTCACATATATGTACCTAGGTATGTGCAGGAGCTGCTGTGTGGTGGTGTCACATATATACACCTAGGTATGTGCAGGAGCTGCTGTGTGGTGGTGTCACATATATGCACCTAGGTATGTGCAGGAGCTGCTGTGTGGTGGTGTCACATATATGTACCTAGGTATGTGCAGGAGCTGCTGTGTGGTGGTGTCACATATATGCACCTAGGTATGTGCAGGAGCTGCTGTGTGGTGGTGTCACATATATGCACCTAGGTATGTGCAGGAGCTGCTGTGTGGTGGTGTCACATATATGCACCTAGGTATGTGCAGGAGCTGCTGTGTGGTGGTGTCACATATATGCACCTAGGTATGTATAGGGCTGCTGTGTGGTGGCGTCACATATATGCACCTAGGTATGTGCAGGAGATGCTGTGTGGTGGTGTCACATATATGTACCTAGGTATGTGCAGGAGCTGCTGTGTGGTGGTGTCACATATATGTACCTAGGTATGTGCAGGAGCTGCTGTGTGGTGGTGTCACATATATGTACCTAGGTATGTGCAGGAGCTGCTGTGTGGTGGTGTCACATATATGTACCTAGGTATGTGCAGGAGCTGTGGTGTGGTGGTGTCACATATATGTACCTAGGTATGTGCAGGAGCTGCTGTGTGGTAGTGTCACATATATGTACCTAGGTATGTGCAGGAGCTGCTGTGTGGTGGTGTCACATATATGTACCTAGGTATGTGCAGGAGCTGCTGTGTGGGGGTGTCACATATATGCACCTAGGTATGTGCATGAGCTGCTGTGTGGTGGTGTCACATATATGTACATAGGTATGTATAGGGCTGCTGTGTGGTGGTTTTACATATATACACCTAGGTATGTGCAGGAGCTGCTGTGTGGTGGTGTCACATATATGCACCTAGGTATGTGCAGGAGCTGCTGTGTGGTGGTTTCACATATATGCACCTAGGTATGTGCAGGAGCTGCTGTGTGGTGGTGTCACATATATGCCTCACCTAACGCATTGCTGTTTTTTCTTGAAAGGATAGCAAGAGAATGAAGCAAATTAGATAATAGGAGAAAATTGGAAAGTTGTTTTAATTTGTAAACTCTTTCTGATTCATGAAAGTATAAAATGGGGTTTCCTATCCCTTTAAGGATCACTATGTTACACATTAAAGGTAATGGCAGTATTATGTCCCTTTGCAGACAGCTTTTGGCACCACAAATTGCATGATTTATAACAACCCCTGGATAGAATAATGTTAGTTTTAGTATTAGCGGTTGGCAGCCATGGAGTTAAAAAGACTTTTGTAAATTAACAATGTTTTAAACATACAACGTAAAGCTGCTGTCTTCTCACCAGTGACATTTAATGGCACTCATATGTCACTTGCTATTACCACAGTGACATCTCAATAGTAAATCATTTGCCATGTATCTAATTTTGCTCTATGTTTCTAGGAAAATAAAGGTGATCTTAGCATACTTTAATTATATTGTACTTCACAAGCTAGGAGTGAAGAGCTTTTACGTCAGTCAGTTCAGACAGTTATGGACAGTGGCTGCCATCGTATTATTCAATAATTCCTGCAAGGATATAATTTACTACGCTATTTATATATTATAACTAGATGTTTTTAGACAGCAGGGTTTATGTCAAGAGACTCTAAGCAGATTAACCAAGTAGGCTAAAAAGACAGCGTTTGAATGATAACCTTGCTGGATTAACACCATTTTACCAATACTATAAAAAATGATGGAAAAATATTAATATTTCCAATGTTTGGTCATTGAGGAGCAATATTGTTTGGATTCATTTCTAAAAAGAAAATATTTGAGTTAATAAATTGAACAAGCAGAAAATGTGTGATGGTAATTTGGGCAAGAAACAAATAGAACTTAGCACATTGGGTATATTTAGCATATTCTGTAATAGTGTTTAATTGTGCAGTAGAGAGATAGCTGATGAAGGGTTTTGTTTGCCTTTTGTAAATATTTTCCCTTCCCTGTGTTCAGCATTTTCTGCACTACTTGGTAATTGTGAAGTCTATATGACGTTCACATGCCTGTTTGAGCTTGAATATTTTTTTTTAAACAAACATTAACCCCCAGACTAACAGAAAATTACTTTTAGTCTGTACAATCATCCGGAGATACTACACAAATTGAAATACTCCATAAAAAGGTACTCATTATAAAAACACTTTGCATTGTGCTTTTACTGTCATTTAACTTTGAGAATGATGTTCTTTCCATTTCCCATGAGAATTGGAGGTGCAGACTAACCATGCTACTTTCTACACAGTGATTGTTTGATCAGAAGTTTCTTGTGTAAATTAATATTTTACCATATATTAAATATATATGGTAATATATATATGGCACATATAACAAAGACAAACATAAACCTAAAAGTAAATGGTAATCAATATATTTGCTTTATTACATGACAAATACAAAAGAATACAGATCTTAGCTATGCACAAGATGTAAGAAAGTATTCAGCTCATTATTTATGCATCTTTTATCTTTAAAGAGACCACAAAAGCACAATACTATAGCCGTTGTGTATTTTGGCATAAAGGAAACAGATTTTGAGAAGGAGTTTAGTGACAAGTTGCCTTCTCAACAGAAGTTTTTCTAATGCCTAGGGCAGCCCAAAAGCTTTAATAATGTAGGATACAGAAGAATAGTATCAAAAATAGTGATGTCGCGAACTTAAAATTTTCCATTCGCGAACGGCGAAAGCGAACATCCGCAACTGTTCGCGAACGGGCGAACCGGGCGAACCGCCATTGACTTCAATAGGCAGGCGAACTTTAAAACCCACAGGGACTCTTTCTGGCCACAATAGTGATGGAAAAGTTGTTTCAAGGGTGCTAACACCTGGACTGTGGCATGCTGGAGGGGGATCCATGGCAAAACTCCCACGTAAAATTACATAGTTGATGCAGAGTCTGGTTTTAATCCATAAAGGGCATAAATCACCTAACATTCCTAAATAGTTTGGAATAACGTGCTTTAGAACATCAGGTATGATGTTGTATCGATCAGGTAGTATAAGGGTTACGCCCGCTTCACAGTGACAGACCAAACTCCCTGTTTAACGCACCGCAAACAACCGCAAACAGTCCATTTGCACAACCACAAACTCGCCATTTGCACAAGGTTGGATACCAAGCTAGCCATGTCCCGTTCCTTGTCCTCACTGATGTCATTGAAGGTCTCTTCCTCCACCTAGCCACGTACAACACCAAGGGTCCCCGAAAGGTGACAACAAGCCCCCTGGGACGCCTGCTGTGTTTGGTCTTCCACCTCCTCAAAGAAACCTTCCTCCTCTGACTCCTCTTCTTCAGACTCCTCTCTCTGCATTGCATCTCTCTGCGTTATTATAAGGTGTGTTTAGTACTATTCCTATCAGTTTAATCCCTGTTACGTCCCCTATCAGGGGACGTGTATATGGCATGGATTTTAGGAACCGGGAGATGGAAAAAGATGCTTGATCGGTCCTCCTACTTCAAATTTGGGGCACTGTGCGTGCAAACGTGGCCGGACTTTTAGCCGACGGACATTTGGCAGATGGACATTTGGCCGAAACACAAGTGGCTGTCACAAAACAGTCCGGCCACGAGATAGATAGATTTGATAGATAGATACATAGATTAGATAGATAGATCAATAGATGCAATAGATACATTTGTTAGATACGATAGATAGATTTGATAGATATATAATTTCACAGACAGAGAATTACAAGACGTGTGGTCTGAGACCCATGGTAAGGTTCCCAGAGGCAGTTGCGGTGCCAGGGGACGTGTATATGGCATGGATTTTAGGAACCAGGAGATGGAAAAAGATGCTTGGTCGGTCCTCCTACTTAAAATTTTGGGCACTGCGCGTGCAATCTACTGTGCCACCAGATAAGAGTGGTGTGTTAAGTAGTACTATTCTGATCAGTTTAATACCTGTTACGCCCCCTATTGGGGGACGTGTATATGGCATGGATTTTAGGAACCGGGAGATGGAAAAAGATGCTTGGTCGGTCCTCCTACTTCAAAATTGGGGCACTGCACGTGCAATGTGCCACCAGATAGGAGTGGTGTGTTAAGTAGTACTATTCCTATCATTTTAATCCCTGTTACGATCCTTTTTTTTTGGCTTGGTTTTTGAAGCCACAGTGCAGCACCAGAGGCCAGAAAAATTTGGCATGTACACATGCCTGAAAAATTAGGTATTGTTACAGCCACTGCTGTAGCAGCGGCCAGAAAAATCGATGTTTGTTTCCCAGGCAGAAAGTGCCTGAAAACATTGGGGCTTGAACCCTAGTTGGTGGCGGATAAGTCACGCAAGTCATCCGGCATTCGAAGATAAAATACAGCAGCGTGTGGACCATTTTTAGCCCAAGGCAGCTCATCTCATCAGGCCTTTTTTACTCGAATGCCAGAATCCGTAGGCAAGCGCTCAGTGTGTTGGCAATTCCATTCACCTCTATATGCCGCGCTGTACTGTGTCTTCACTGCCTCTGCAGCACCGCTCCGTCTCACCTCCTCAGCGCTCCCCACAGGAGCTGTAGCTAGAACAAAGGTTCCGGTCCAACTGGTGCAGAAAGGGATGTGTACAGGGAACTTCACCTTCTTCCCTCAAGAGAACAACTTTAGAACAGCCAAATCCTCGCACACACAAGGGTAGGTAAAAGGGGGTGAATATCAAATAACGTACCACCAGTCCTGTAGCTTAAAAATAAAAAGCTCCTTTATTAGAAATACACTTAAAAGGCATACACGCCAGCAAGGTAACGAGGTCAGACACGTTTCATAGTTGTAACTTCTTCAGTGACGCTGGTCCAGCAAGCGATGCTGATAAGGCTGTTTCTGGTGGTGATGGTGACCACAACTCTTCCTCTTCACGCTCATCTATGGCCTGATCCAGCACTCTTTGCAGGGCACGCTCCAGTAAGAAAACAAATGGTATGATGTTGCTGATGGTGCCTTCGGTGTGACTGACTAGGTTTGTCACCTCCTCAAAAGGACGCATGAGCCTACAGGCATTGCGCATGAGCGCCCAGTAACGTGGCAAAAATATTCCCAGCTCCGCAGAGGCTGTCCTAGCACCCGGTCATACAAATACTCGTTAACGGCTTTTTCTTGTTGGAGCAGGCGGTCGAACATTAGGAGTGTTGAATTCCAACGTGTCGGGCTGTCGCAAATCAATCGCCTCACTGGCAAGTTGTTTCGCGCTGGATATCGGAAAAGTGCGCCATGGCCGTGTAGGAATGCCTCAAATGGCCACACACCTTCCTGGCCTGCTTCAGGACGTCCTGTAAGCCTGGGTACTTATGCACAAAGCGTTGTACGATCAGATTATACACATGTGCCATGCACGGCACATGTGTCAACTTGCCCAATTTCAATGCCGCCACCAAATTACTTCTGTTGTCAGAAACCACTTTGCCGATCTCCAGTTGGTGCGGAGTCAGCCACTGATCCACCTGTGCATTCAGGGCGGACAGGAGTGATGGTCCGGTGTGACTCTCTGCTTTCAGGCAAGTCAATCCCAAGACGGCGTGACACTGCCGTATCTGGGATGTGGAATAGTACCTGCGGAGCTGGGGGGGTGCCGTTGATGTGGAGCAAGACGCAGCAGCAGAAGAGGACTCAGCCTAGGAGGTTAAGGAAGAGGATGGAGTAGGAGGAGTAGAGGAGGTGGCAGCAGGTCTGCCTGCAAGTCGTGGCGGTGTCACCAACTCCTCTGCAGAGCCACGTATTCCATGCTTGGCAGCCGTCAGCAGGTTTACCCAATGCACAGTGTAGGTGATATACCTGCCCTGACCATGCTTTGCAGACCAGCTATCAGTGGTCAGATGGACCCTTGCCCCAACACTTTGTGCCAGACATGTCATTACTTCCTTTCGCACAATCAAGTACAGGTTGGGGATTGCCTTTTGTGCAAAGAAATTTTGGCCGGGTACCTTCCACTGCGGTGTCCCAATAGCTACAAATTTTTTGAACACCTCAGACTCCACCAGCTTGTATGGTAAATGCTGGCGGGCTAAGAGTTCAGACAAGCCAGCTGTCAGACGCGGGGCAAGGGGGTGACTTTGTGACATTGGCTTCTTACGCTCAAACATGTCCTTGACAGACACCTGACTGTGGGCAGATGAGCAGGAACTGCTCCGGAAGAGAGACGGAGTGGCGGATGGTTGAGAGGGGGCAAGGAGGACAGCAGTGGTTGACGTGGCTGAAGATGCTGGACCAGGAGGAGGATGGCGGCTTTGAGTTTGTGTGCTGCTTGTACTCATGTGTTGATCCCATAGGCGTTTGTGATGTGCGATCATGTGCCTTCGCAAAGCAGTTGTACCTAGGTGGGCTATAAATACAGGACCTCGCTGCTACGGTATTTACCGCCTCCCAACGTTTGAGTTTGTTACCCTGAGTTTTATCACGGCCCCACTTGTATTTGCACTTACATGTTCTGTGACATTGGAGCTCTGACTTTATGTGCAATTTAAAAGCTATAAAGGGACACTTTTACCCTGGACAGTCTAACAATCACAGTGGGCTCAGTGTATTTCTCGTAGTGGGACACAAACATTTCTGACAATACAGCATCTCGTTTTACCTTGATTTGGATATCTTATACAAAGTGCCATTACATACCTCATATGTTTGAGGGTGAAGTCTGTAAGTGTACATCTTGATGATTTTACTGTTTTGAATAAAGTGGAAAATTTGTTTTAATCTGCACTTAGATCAGTGTGTTTTCCCTTGGCTGCGCTCCATCCCCCTTTCTGTTTTTACAGATTTTTGCTCATGTACCTAGGTGGGTGTTGGACTTCCCATGACTCAGTTTCTTTTGGCACAGGTTGCAAATGGCATCGCTGTTGTCAGAGGCAGACACACAAAAAAATGCCACACTGCTGAGCTCTGCGATGACGGCATTCTGGTGGTGGCAACAGCATGCGTGCTGTCTGGCTGACCACGGGTGCCGATGCATGCTGTCTGACTGTGCCACTAGCTCCTTGCGACGACCTCCCCCTGCTTCCAACTCGTCTCCTCCTCCTCTCTGTCTCCCCATCTGAACTTTCCCCCTCTTCTTCTTCTCTTCTAGCGGGCACCCACGTGACATTCACGGATGCATCGTCATCATCAACGCTTCACTTGTATCTGACAAATCAACAAAGGAAGCAGCAGCGGGTACAACATCATCATCATCACACCGTACGTCCATGTCTGTAATGCTGCCTGACTGAGACATATCACTGTTATCTACATCATCTGTCAATGATGGTTGCGCATCACTCATTTCTTCCAACTGCTGTGTAAATAACTCCTCTGACAGATCAAGTGAAGCGGCTGTGGTGCTAGTGTTGGTGGTGGTGGCAGGCGGGCGAGTGGTAACTTGAGAGGTGCCCGAAGATAAGCTGGAGGAGGATGGTGCGTCAAGGTTCGGAGGGGAAGCTATAGAAGATTGGGTGTCCTGTGTTAAAAAGTCAACTATGTCCTCCTCAGAATTTTTTGGCCTCTGAACACTGGGCATTATTCTAGGGCCAAAGGGAATCACAGCACACCGACCACGACGGCACCTGCGGGGTGGCCTGCCTCTGCCTGTCATTTTTTTTTAAATGTACACTTACACTACTGTTAAACAAGATATGAGTGGTGGCACTGGGCAAGTGGGCACAGTATACGCTGTGAGCCTGACACAAAAAAGCAGACTGATGTTTCACAGTCCAAAAAGTTTTTATTTTTTTAAATGTACACTTACACTACTATTAAACAAGATATGAGTGGTGGCACTGGGCAAGTGGGCACAGTATACACTGTGAGCCTGACACAAAAAAGCAGACTGATGTTTCACAGTCCAAAAAGTTTTTTATTTTTTTAAATTTACACTACTGTTACACCAGATATGAGTGGTGGCACTGGGCAAGTGGGCACAGTATACGCTGTGAGCCTGGCACACACGCTGGCAGGCAGGCAACTGCAATTAGATTACACAGGCAGACTGATGTTTCACAGTCAAAGTTTTTTTTTTAATTTACACTACTGTTACAACAGATATGAGTGGTGGCACTGGGCAAGTGGGCCTGGCACACACGCTGGCAGGCAGGCAACTGCAATTAGATTACACTAGCAGACTGATGTTTCACAGTCAAATTTTTTTTTTTTTAAATTTACACTACTGTTACACCAGATATGAGTGGTGGCACTGGGCAAGTGGGCCTGGCACACACGCTGGCAGGCAGACAGGCAACTGCAATTACATTACACAAGCAGACTGATGTTTCACAGTCAAAAAAGTTTTTTTTTTAAATTTACACTACTGTTACAACAGATATGAGTGGTGGCACTGGGCAAGTGGGCACAGTATACGCTGTGAGCCTGGCACACACGCTGGCAGGCAGGCAACTGCAATTAGATTACACAAGCAGACTGATGTTTCACAGTCAAAAAAGTTATTTTTTTAAAAATTTACACTACTGTTACACCAGATATGAGTGGTGGCACTGGGCAAGTGGCTTGGCAGGCAAGCAACTGCTTTTAGATTACACAGGAAAAAAATAAAAAAAAATAAAAATGATGTTCTAGCCCTAAAAATGGCTTTTTGGGGTGCTGTCCTTATAGCAGAGATCAGATGAGTCCTTCAGGACTGTAGTGGACACTGAATACACTAGCCTAGCTATCAATTTCCCTATAAAATCACCAGCAGCTACACTGTCCCTCCTCTCACTAACAATGCAGCTTCCGAATGAATCTAAAATGGCCACTGTCCAGGAGCTGGGAGGGTCTGGGAGGAAGGGTCTGCTGCGGATTGGCTGGAATGTGTCTGCAGACTGTGAGATACAGGGTCAAAGTTTACTGAATGATGACGAATAGGGGGCGGATCGAACATCAAGCTATGTTCGCAGGGAACTATTCGCCGGCGAACTAGTCGCAACATCACTAATCACAAACTGACCAATCGGACATTATGGAGCAAATTTAAGCTCTATATAGTAAGGTGTATGGTTGAGCCACCACATCTTAAATCGAGTCTACTTTTTTAAACTTTAAGGCAATAATGAATAAGATGTTGGTTTTGGTCTCCCATGGTGTCAGTTTTCAAGCACTTTATTTCTTCTTTAGTGGTGTCATCAAAAATGAAATTAGGCAATTCTGTATTATTAATCCTTGCATATATTTTGATCAAGAAGGACCCTGGTTCTTTTTGCAAATGTGGGTCAACCTTCCAACTTTTCCTCTTTAATATATTTTCCACCCTCTAAGTATAATTTGTTCATCTATAATGTATATATGTTTCCCAATCAACTATTAGCACCTAAAGGCATTTAGTCGATAACCCTTATGGGTGTTGCTTAGGTTACTGGGAAATGTCAATATTAAGATGACGTCTTGTGAATAGTTGCTTTGGGGTCTCCCTCCTGTAGTAACCAACTGTCAATTATTCTGACCACAATGGGCTTCTTGGCTTTGAAAACGAAAAACCTTATTATTGATTTTGAGAGGAAAAGATGTTCACAGTCAATTGGGTTCTAGTGAACCAGGAAAACTGGTCACATTCCCAAGATATGAAAATGGTTTTAGGAATATTCTGATTCACATTAACGGTCATGTACATGGACAAGACCTTTCAGTAAAAGGTCATAGAAGGACTGTGAGTATGCAGAAACAACACCATATTACTCAGTCATATCATTCAGGATTTACATAAATGATTAAGGGTGTGTGTATGAAGGCTTAGCAACTACTTATGTTCACATCAGGATGGGTCCTTATATCCCTACAGATTGCCTAAAATGGTATCCCATTACTTAAGATCCATTGGTTCTAAAACGTCAGAATGTTTGTACTAAAACGCAGACTGAAACGTGGTCTCAACAAAGTTCCTCATCTCTCCTTTTTCACAGGGCTGTGATCCTCTATGTTGATTGGAGGCATAAGTATTTCAAGTGTGACTGATATTATAAATATTGCAGGGAAACACAGAAGTGATCTTTATGGTAAAAAGGGATAGGTACAGGGGCAAAAAAGTAGTGCCCTCCAGCTTCACCAACCTAACTTGCTCCTTCATCTTCACCAATTACAACGCTATTTGATGCAGCTGAATAACTAATTATCTAAAAGGTGAGCTTTGTTCATAAGTTGTCAATAGTAACATGGGAACTGGAGAAGCTAGAGAGGCTGAAGAGACTTCTATGATAAAGTCTAGGTCTCTGGGGAATTTTGCTCACCAATTGTATGGTGGTTAATAACCTCTTCAGTGGAGAAGGCTTTGGGCCTGATATTCTAAACCTCGCTAGCATGGAGAGGAGATATATTACACAAATTCTTTGGGATTTTTTCTCTGTTTCACATAAAGAACACTACATAGCAACATAAACATTTCTCGCCATACCAACGAGAATTTTTAGTTCATCTCACCTAAGCAACAAGGTTTTGAATATCAGGCTCTTTGCCTTAATTGCCCATTTCCCTCCTTATTTCATGTTTATTGAATATCATAAGCTAATGAATGAGTATGATGAACGAAAGGCTCAATATTAAAATCGTATAGTCTCCTTGTCCAGCAGGATATAGTAATATATTGTTGTGTGGTTGTTTCAGATATGTGATGGTTTATTGGCCTTATTTTTGTAGTTATGATGCTTAACCTTTTTTATTGGCTTCAACTGACAATCATGGAAGCAATAAAACTTTGAGAAACAACAAAGATTTTCATTGATGGGGGAGACTGGCGTTTGTGAGAGGAAACTGGCGTTTGTGAGAGGAGACTGGGCGTTTGTGAGAGGAGACTGGCGTTTGTGAGAGGAGACTGGCATTTGTGAGAGGAGACTGGACGTTTGTGAGAGGAGACTGGCATTTGTGAGAGGAGACTGGCGTTTGTGAGAGGAGACTGGGCGTTTGTGCGAGGAGACTGGCGTTTGTGAGAGGAGACTGGCGTTTGTGAGAGGAGACTGGGCGTTTGTGAGAAGAGACTGGCTTTTGTGAGAGGAGACTGGCGTTTGTGAGAGGAGACTGGCGTTTGTGAGAGGAGACTGGCGTTTGTGAGAGGAGACTGGCGTTTGTGAGAGGAGACTGGGCATTTGTGAGAGGAGACTGGCGTTTGTGAGAGGAGACTGGGCGTTAGTGAGAGGAGACTGGCGTTTGTGAGAGGAGACTGGCGTTTGTGAGAGGAGACTGGCGTTTGTGAGAGGAGACTGGGCGTTTGTGAGAGGAGACTGGCGTTTGTGAGAGGAGACTGGGCGTTTGTGAGAAGAGACTGGCTTTTGTGAGAGGAGATTGGCATTTGTGAGAGGAGACTGGGCGTTTGTGAGAGGAGACTGGCGTTTGTGAGAGGAGACTGGCGTTTGTGAGAGGAGATTGGCGTTTGTGAGAGGAGACTGGCGTTTGTGAGAGGAGACTGGCATTTGAGAGAGGAGACTGGCGTTTGTGAGAAGAAACTGGCGTTTGTGAGAGGAGACTGGCGTTTGTGAGAGAAGACTGGCCTTTGTGAGAGGAGATTGGCATTTGTGAGAGGAGACAGGGCGTTTGTGAGAGGAGACTGGCGTTTGTGAGAGGAGACTGGGCGTTTGTGAGAGGAGACTGGCGTTTGTGAGAGGAGACTGGCATTTGTGAGAGGAGACTGGCGTTTGTGAGAAGAGACTGACGTTTGTGAGAGGAGACTGGCGTTTGTGAGAGGAGACTGGCATTTGTGAGAGGAGACTGGCATTTGTGAGAAGAGACTGGCGTTTGCGAGAGGAGACTGGCATTTGCAAGAGGAGACTGGCGTTTGTAAGAGGAGATTGGCGTTTGTGAGAGGAGACTGGTGTTTGTGAGAGGAGACTGGCATTTGTGAGAGGAGACTGGGCGTTTGTGAGAGGAGACTGGCGTTTGTGAGAGGAGACTGGCGTTTGTGAGATGAGACTGGCTTTTGTGAGAAGAGACTGGCGTTTGCGAGAGGAGACTGGCATTTGCGAGAGGAGACTGGCATTTGTGAGAGGAGACTGGGCGTTTGTGAGAGGAGACTGGCGTTTGTGAGAGGAGACTGGGCGTTTGTGAGAAGAGACTGGCTTTTGTGAGAGGAGACTGGCGTTTGTAAGAGGAGACTGGCGTTTGTGAGAGGAGACTGGCATTTGTGAGAGGAGACTGGCGTTTGTGAGAGGAGATTGGCGTTTGTGAGAGGAGACTGGGCTTTTGTGAGAGGAGACTGGCGTTTGTGAGAGGAGACTGGGCGTTTGTGAGAGGAGACTGGCGTTTGTGAGAGGAGACTGGGCGTTTGTGAGAGGAGACTGGGCTTTTGTGAGAGGAGACTGGCGTTTGTGAGAGGAGACTGGCATTTGAGAGAGGAGACTGGCGTTTCTGAGAAGGGACTGGCGTTTGTGAGAGGAGACTGGCGTTTGTGAGAGGAGACTGGCGTTTGTGAGAGGAGACTGGGCGTTTGTGAGAGGAGACTGGGCGTTTGTGAGAAGAGACTGGCGTTTGTGAGAAGAGACTGGCGTTTGTGAGAGGAGACTGGCGTTTGTGAGAGGAGACTGGCGTTTGTGAGAGGAGACTGGCGTTTGTGAGAGGAGACTGGGCGTTTGTGAGAGGAGACTGGCGTATTTGAGAGGAGACCGGGCGTTTGTGAGAGGAGACTGGCGTTTGTGAGAGGAGACTGGCGTTTGTGAGAAGAGACTGGCGTTTGTGAGAGGAGACTGGCGTTTGTGAGAGGAGACTGGCGTTTGCGAGAGGAGACTGGCGTTTGTTAGAGGAGACTGGCGTTTGTGAGAGGAGACTGGCGTTTGTGAGAGGAGACTGGGCGTTTGTGAGAGGAGACTGGCGTTTGTGAGAGGAGACTGGCGTTTGTGAGAGGAGATTGGCGTTTGTGAGAGGAGACTGGCGTTTGTGAGAGGAGACTGGGCGTTTGTGAGAGGAGACTGGCGTTTGTGAGAGGAGACTGGCGTTTGTGAGAGGAGACTGGGCGTTTGTGAGAGGAGACTGGGCGTTTGTGAGAAGAGACTGGGCGTTTGTGAGAAGAGACTGGCGTTTGTGAGAGGAGACTGGCGTTTGTGAGAGGAGACTGGCGTTTGTGAGAGGAGACTGGCGTTTGTGAGAGGAGACTGGCGTTTGTGAGAGGAGACTGGCGTTTGTGAGAAGAGACTGGCGTTTGTGAGAGGAGACTGGCGTTTGTGAGAGGAGACTGGCGTTTGTGAGAAGAGACTGGCGTTTGTGAGAAGAGACTGGCGTTTGTGAGAGGAGACTGGCGTTTGTGAGAGGAGACTGGGCGTTTGTGAGAAGAGACTGGGCGTTTGTGAGAAGAGACTGGCGTTTGTGAGAGGAGACTGGCGTTTGTGAGAGGAGACTGGCGTTTGTGAGAGGAGACTGGCGTTTGTGAGAGGAGACTGGCGTTTGTGAGAGGAGACTGGCGTTTGTGAGAGGAGACTGGCGTTTGTGAGAGGAGACTGGCGTTTGTGAGAGGAGACTGGCGTTTGTGAGAGGAGACTGGCGTTTGTGAGAGGAGACTGGGCGTTTGTGAGAGGAGACTGGGCGTTTGTGAGAAGAGACTGGCGTTTGTGAGAGGAGACTGGCGTTTGTGAGAGGAGACTGGCGTTTGTGAGAGGAGACTGGCGTTTGTGAGAGGAGACTGGGCATTTGTGAGAGGAGACTGGCGTTTGTGAGAGGAGACTGGCGTTTGTGAGAGGAGACTGGCGTTTGTGAGAGGAGACTGGCGTTTGTGAGAGGAGACTGGCGTTTGTGAGAGGAGACTGGCGTTTGTGAGAAGAGACTGGCGTTTGTGAGAGGAGACTGGCGTTTGTGAGAGGAGACTGGCGTTTGTGAGAGGAGACTGGCGTTTGTGAGAGGAGACTGGCGTTTGTGAGAGGAGACTGGCGTTTGTGAGAGGAGACTGGCGTTTGTGAGAAGAGACTGGCGTTTGTGAGAGGAGACTGGCGTTTGTGAGAGGAGACTGGCGTTTGTGAGAGGAGACTGGCGTTTGTGAGAGGAGACTGGCGTTTGTGAGAAGAGACTGGCGTTTGTGAGAGGAGACTGGCGTTTGTGAGAGGAGACTGGCGTTTGTGAGAGGAGACTGGCGTTTGTGAGAGGAGACTGGCGTTTGTGAGAGGAGACTGGCGTTTGTGAGAGGAGACTGGCGTTTGTGAGAGGAGACTGGCGTTTGTGAGAGGAGACTGGCGTTTGTGAGAAGAGACTGGCGTTTGTGAGAGGAGACTGGCGTTTGTGAGAGGAGACTGGCGTTTGTGAGAGGAGACTGGCGTTTGTGAGAGGAGACTGGTATTTAGAAAAGAGAATGACACTGGAGCAAGAATTTAACACCTACAAGACAGATTAATGTTTATAAAACAGGTGTTCCAAAGACAAAGTAGACAACAATCACTAAAGAATAAGGAGGTGAATGTACCTAATAAATCAACTTCATAAAATAGCACACAGGTTAAAGGGACGATAATGTCATAATTAGACATTCATGATTTAAACAAGAGCAAAGAATTTTAAACAACTTTCCAATTTTCTTCTATTATTTAAAGGGACACTGAACCCAAAATATTTATTTCATGATTCAGATAGCGCATGCAATATTAAGCAACTTTCTAATTTACTCCTATTATCAATTTTTTTAATTCTCTTGCTATCTTTATTTGAAAAGCAAGAATGTAAGTTTAGAAACCGGCCCATTTTTGGTTCACAATCTGGGTTGTCCTTGCTGCTCTCCAGGGTCTGAACCCGAAAATTGGCTGGCTCCTTAGCTTAGATGCCTTCTTTTTCAAATAAAGATAGCAAGAGAGCAAAGAAAAAATTGAAAATAGGAGTAAATTAGAAAGTTGCTTAAAATTGCTGGTCTATCTGAATCATGAAAGAAAAATGTTGGGTTTAGTGTCCCTTTAATTTGCTTCCTTCTCTTGTTATCCTTTGCTGAAAGGTATATCTAGGTAAGCTCAGGAGCAGCAAAGAACCTAGGTTCTACCTGCTGATTAGTGGCTGCATATATATATATATATATATATATATATCTCAATGACAATCTGTAGTCACCAGTAGTGAGTGCATTGCTACTCCTTCAACAAATAATACCAAGAGAATGAAGCAAATTTTATAATAGAAGTTAACTGGAAAGTTGTTTAAAAATATATGTTCTACCTAAATCATGACAGAATCACAATCCTAATGCTTTATCAACAACATTTCCTGTAGATTTTCTGTTGAAAACCGTTAGGTAAGTTTTTCTAAAGGATTTAGTATCTAAAGAAGATGAAACGATGAGAGAGCTCTTAGTGAATCCATAACAGAGACTTGCGCTTACCGTACGTAGCAATAAAGACTGAAACTCATGAAAGTGACTGAACGATAAAGTTTGTGAAAAAAAACAATACAATAATGTAGACGATCTACACAACAAAAGGGTGAGCGCTAATAAATAGCTAATGATAACCTCAATGATATATAAGCATGTAAATACAATTAGAATTGCCAGCAATTTGGCATGTTAAAGGAAAGTTCAATTTCAGATTTAATAAGTGTATCTTTCTTCCCAACGATGGCAGCCTCCTCCTCACCAACAATGGTCCAGAGATGCTATATAAAAGACAAAACAAAGGGGCGCCTCATGTGTAGCATCATCAAATAAGCATAAAGCCACAGAAAAAAAGCCAAATGGGTACTCACAAGGCTCTGGAGCACACCTATGTGCTTGTAGGGACAGGCTGCAGATTTTATCAGGTGTGACAGCTCACCCACAGAGGATATCAGTCATTAAATATTAGATGAGCACACTTATGTGCTAGTAGGAGCAAGCTGGCATATTATGGTAAGGTGTGTCAGCTCACCACCAAGGGACTTTTCCTTAGGATGCAATATCCAAAAGCGGCAGACTTCAGTGTGTTAGGTTCCACTCCAAGCAGGTGCAGGCAGGTAAAATCACTCACAAGAGTATGTTTTAAAAATTAAAAAGTTCTATTTATTAAAAACAAATAAGTGTGCTCATAAGTGTGCTCATCTAATATTTAATGACTGATATCCTCAGTGGGTGAGCTGTCACACCTGATAAAATCTCCAGCCTGTCCCTACAAGCACATAGGTGTGCTCCAGAGCCTTGTGAGTACCCATTTGGCTTTTTTTCTGTGGCTTTATGCTTATTTGATGATGCTACACATGAGGCGCCCCATTATTTTGTCTTTTATATAATAATGTAGACGACACTCACAAGGTCACATCATTCATGAGAGAGATATTTAAACTCACTTGAGAAACAAACATAACACAAAGTCACACTCAGAGGGAGTGAGAGACTGAGAGTGATACCTAAGTACACAAAATATTATTCCGTTCTGCCAGGCAGACAGTGGGACAAAAGCACAAGCAACTCGAGGTCTGACTGCATTATGATAAATTTCTCTGCTTTTTCCAACCCTTGTAGCTTTCTTATCATGTACTGAATCAAATAAAGTGGTGAAAAAAGTCCCATTTAACATTTGCAGTAACACAAGTAAAAAAATAAATAAAAGAATTCTGAACAACCCATAAATCTTAAGGCTCTCATGATTTGTGATGTTATCGATAAGAAAACTCATTCCAATTTATCTACAACAACTCGATGATAATAACTTCAAGAGGGAAATATAGTGGTAATACTTGGGTTTTAGCTCTGCAATTTCACTGGCCACACAACTTAGGGCTTACGGGGTATTCATTCCTCAGGGAGATAATAAAGGAGCTGTATTTGGAGGTTTTAATATGGTTCTATAATATTTCTGCAGTGTCACCGGCTATCTTAACATCATAAAGAATTTGTAAACAGAAAGATTCTTCATATACCCTATCTTCCACTAACACAATTTTCATTAACGCTCAGAGATATTGTATTTTTTTTAATACAACTAATTCATCAGGGGTTTTTTTCTCCCTTGTGCCAACGGTCTCATTCTTTTACCAGCTACTGCTAATTCAGGAATAAAAAAAAGCCATAAGATTTTTCAGAAAACGATAACTGAGAGATTTAAAACTCACTAAAGCCAATACAAAGAGGGTCTTTACTTTCAGAAAGCTATCCATAAGAAAAATAAAATAATGTTTATTTTATCCAAGTAGCTCAGAACAATAGCAGCAAGAAAATAAAATACAAATCCCACATTGCACAGCACAACATGTATGTATGTATTGGGTACTTGTAAAGCGCAGGTACTAATCACCCGTAAGGGTCTCAAGGCGCTGCTCATTTTATCGACCTTGGAAGGATGAAAGGCTGAGTGGACCTTGCCGGGAATCGAACCTGCAACCCTTGGGTTCCTACAGAGCTCAGCCTCAGTGCCTTAGCATGTTGAGCTATCTGAGCTATTTGTGTGTAATGTAACTTGTTCTTTAAGTGTTCTCATGCAACGCTGGTAATTTTACTTAGCTGGAATAAAGAATTTTTTTCACATGAGTGATTTCTATTAATGTGAACATTCTTCCAGTATAAGAGAGCAGTGAGCACATGCATAAGTCATCATTGCCTTCTACAGAGAAGATCAATGAGTGGTACTTATATGTGCTAAGCCTTTGTAGACTGTTCATTTACCCAAAGTCTTGCATTTCTTCTTCATCCATGTCATGAACAAGAATGGAAGATAAACAAGGGGCGCCAACATAGTGTGAATCGTTCAAACAACAAATATAAAAGTGATGTGCAAAAAACTACTCACAAGGAAAGTGGCACCTTAAATAAATAAGGTGCGATAAAGCAGGCTAACATTCAAATTCCAGCAGTCAGTACGCTGGAGGTCTCACCCAGAGGACCTGTGTAATCCAGATAGGCTTCTAGAAAGTAGCACCCATGTTTTTTAGGGCCAATGGCCGGACCAGGTGAGCTGCAAGCTGATAGATATTCTCCTGCTGCACTCACGCCACCAAGACTTTTCTCCAAAACTGACAGTGTTAGTGTATGAAAGGTTCCGTGGTAAAAGTCCTGTTTCAAAAACAAGTGGATCGTGGAAAGAAGCAAAAATACCGGGTTGTGGTATAAAACAAACAGTATTTATTTTGCAACTCGTTTCTCAGTCTATTCCAGACCGTTTCATCAGGCACGATCCACTTGTTTTTGAAACAGGACTTTTCCACAGAACCTTTCATACACTGACACTGTCAGTTTTGGAGAAAAGTCTCGGTGGCGTGAGTGCAGCAGGAGAATATCTATCAGCTTGCAGCTCACCTGGTCCGGCCATTGGCCCTAAAAAATGTGGGTGCTACTTTCTAGACGCCTATCTGGATTCCACAGGTCCTCTGGGTGAGACCTCCAGCGTACTGACTGCTGGAATTTGAATGTCAGCCTGCTTTATCGCACCTTATTCATTTAAGGTGCCACTTTCCTTGTGAGTAGTTTTTTGCACCTCACTTTTATATTTGTTGTTTGAACGATTCACACTATGTTGGCGCCCCTTGTTTATATTCCATTCTAGACACCCTGACCCATCGCACCGCGGGACACAAGAGGAGCACGCCAAACACCTGAACACATCACCGTTCACATATTAGGATTGGACACTTATTTTTTACATCACAGCAATTTTTGGGACATTGATAAGTACTTTTTATATATTTTACTCATCGCCACAAATATCATTGTTTATCTGTGATATCTGATTATTTCGATGTATCACTAATATTATACACAAATTGTCCTGAGCACTTGTTTTACGCACACTTTATTTTCATCATTATTATTAATTTTTCACACAAACCCAATCATAAAGTGTTAGGTCCTACTTTGATAACCTGTGTTCCAAGCGCATCCTCTTAAGTTTTTTCCTCCTCAGGAATTTCTTTTTATATGTCATGAACAAGCACTTCCATATAAGAGTTGGAGGGTTCAGCAAGACTAGAGGGACCTTGTCATGATGTTGATAATAAATATGGAATCCAGGTATAGGAGAACAAGATGTAAGTGGCTCAAGAGTTCCTTAAACCAATGCTGGAATGACAGGGACTTCTATGAGAACATACAGAGCATCTAAGAATGAATAAGTATTTTTACATGACCAAACTAACTTAAATAGAATGAAGAGAACCTGGTAATGTTTTCTGTACTTTTGTGCCATACATTTATGACAAAATGCCTTTAGGGGTGAAGACTTTCTGGTACCTATGGGACATTTATGTAGCCCCACCTTCACAGAGAAGCTACATCCTTATCATTTCCTGGACCCTGTCACCCCTCTGCTTCTCACAGAAGAACATTGACTGAATGCCACCATTTAAGCCTGGATGATGACAACTTCATTGCTTCCTTTAGCACAAATTGGTATGAAAGCTTCATGGACAGAACATGCGTAGTAATCAGTTCCTGTGTGTGTGCAACAGGTGAGAATGTGATGTACGCATATATATTAAAAGAAGACTAAAGCAGCCATTTTGTTTTTAAACATGGTTTTAATTAAAAAGTGATTTGGGATAGAATGCTGAGGATTTATTGAATTTAACGTCACCTTTAATACTGTAAGGTAGTCATCTTTACAAATCTGTGATTATGGGCAGAAGCTGTTTTTTGGTGTATTTATTCAAGAAAATGGTTTGTCTTTTGACCTGAGAATGATATTGATTAACCAGGCAGGCGAACACTGGGATTCGTATGCCTCCTATACGCCAGCACAAAAGAAACTCATCATGAGAAAATTAACTTAAGCATATTTATAGTTTGCACAGCGTGATTATTTGTACTGGCACTACAATCATTTTATGCCATGTTTGACTTGGGTATTTATATGTCTTAAGGTCCCTTATCCACACCCTTACCTCCCCTGGTCCTAATTCATTTACGGATAGATTACGAGATTTGCGTTATGAGGGCTGTGGTGCTAACTTGCATGTTATTGTCACCGCTCACTTCCCTACAGCGCTGGTATTACAGGTTTTGCAAAAAGCCGGCGTTAGCAGGCAAGATGTGAGCGTAGAGCAAAATTGTGCTCCAAATCGCACTCCAATACCAGCGCTGCTGAAAGCTGCGGTGAGATGGTTGTACGTGCTCGTGTACGATTTCCCCATAGACATCAATGGGGACAACCGGCTGAAAAAAAGTCTAACACCTGCAAAAAAGCAGCGTAAAGCTCCATAACGCAGCCCCATTGATTCCTATGGGGAAACTAAATTTATGTTTACACCTAACACCCTCCTACCTGTGTTTTTAGCGCCACATGGTGGTAGATTGTTATATAAGGTGTTTTAGTTTATTGTACACATTAGCTTGACAAAGAGACAGAAGTCTCGAAACGTTGCTGTTTGTCCTGCCGTCTCACGAATAAATATCTATGCTGTCACTACTCTCTGTTTTTTGATATTATTACCCTGACCTTGGAAGCAGGTCATTGTGACTTTGCATGATATTACCTGTGTGCTGGACTTTGCTCTACATCTTTACACCTAACACCCTAACAGGAACCCCGAGTCTAAACACCCCTAATCTTACACTTATTAACCCCTAATCTGCCGCCCCGACATTGCCAACACCTATATTATACTTATTAACCCCTAATCTGCCGCTCCAAACATTGCCGCCACTATAATAAACACATTAAACCCTAAACTGCCGCACTCCCGCATCTCAAACACTAGTTAAATAATATTAACCCCTAATCTGCCGCCCCTAACATCGCTGCCACTATACTAAATTTATTAACCCCTAAACCTAAGTCTAACCCTAACACCCCCTAACTTAAATATAATTAAAATAAATCTAAAGAAAATTACTATCATTACCTAAATAATTCCTATTTAAAACTAAATACTTACCTATAAAATAAACCCTAAGATAGCTACAATATAACTAACTAGTACTAAAGCCCATGTACACGGGCAATTTTCTGCAGTACAGCGGTCCCACCCCTTGCTCTCTCTCTATCCCCCCTCTCTTTTGCTCTCTCTTTCTCCCCTCTCTTTTGCTCTCTCTTTCTCCCCTTTCTTTTGCTCTCTCTTTCTCCCCTCTCTTTTGCTCTCTCTCTCTCCCCCTCTCTTTTGCTCTCTCTCCCCCTCTTTTGCTGTCTCTCTCCCTCTCTTTTGCTCTCTCTCTTCCCCCTCTTGTTTGCTCTCTCTCTCCTCCTCGTTTGCTCTCTCTCCTCTCTTTTGCTCTCTCTCTCTCTTCTTTTGCTCTCTCTCTCCCTCTTTTGCTGTCTCTCTCCCTCTCTTTTGCTCTCTCTCTCTCTCCCCCTCTTTTGCTGTCTCTCTCCCTCTCTTTTGCTCTCTCTCTTCCCCCTCTTTTGCTGTCTCTCTCCCTCTCTTTTGCTCTCTCTCTTCCCCCTCTCGTTTGCTCTATCTCCTCTCGTTTGCTCTCTCTCTCCTCTCATTTGCTCTCTCTCCCTTTCTTTTGCTCTCTCTCCCCCTCTCTTTTGCACTCTCTCCCCCTCTCTTTTGTGCTCTCTCCCCCTCTCTTTTGTGCTCCTTTCCCCCCTCTCTTTTGTGCTCTCTCCCCTCAGTCTTTTGCGCTCTCCCCCCCCTCTCTTTTGCACTTTCTCCCCCTCTCTTTTGTGCTCTCTCCCCCCACTCTTTTGTGCTCTCTCCCCCTCTTTTGCGCTCTCTCCCTCCTCTCTTTTGCGCTCTCTCCCCCCTTTCTTTTGTGCACTCTCCCCCTCTCTTTTGTGCACTCTCCCCCCTCTCTTTTGTGCTCTCTCCCCCTCTCTTTTGCTGTCTCTCTCCCCCCTATCTTTTGTGCTTTCTTCCCTCTCTCTTTTGCTGTCTCTCGCCCCCTCTCTTTTGCTGTCTCTCTCTCCCCTCTCTTTTGCTGTCTCTCTCCCTCCTCTCTTTTGCTGTCTCTCTCCCTCCTCTCTTTTGCTGTCTCTATCCCCCTCTCTTTTGCTGTCTCTATCCCCCTCTCTTTTGCTGTCTCTTTCCCCCCTCTCTTTTGCTGTCTCTCTCACCCTCTCTCTCTTTTGCTGTCTCTATCTCCTTCTCTCTATCCCTCCTCTTTAGAGCTCTCTGAAAGTCTCTCACGGCAGTCCGGTCGACCCCGGCATTTGTCCCCGCCCATGTCACGCCCGGTCACTCCCACATCACACGCGCCCGGCCATGCCCACTCCGCACCCGTCCTGTCGCGCCCACTCCATGATGCCAGGTCAGTTAGAAGGCCTGGTGTGTTTGTCCTTGTGTGCAGTCTCTAGTGCGCATGACAGCTTCGGACAAACACACTTGGCCTTTTATTATATAGGATAGTTACATTGTAGCTAGTTAGGGTTTATTTTTATTTTACAGGCAAGTTTTTATTTATTTTAACTAGGTAGAAAAGTTACTAAATAGTTATTAACTATTCACTAACTACCTAGCTAAAATAAATACAAATTTACCTGTAAAATAAAACCTAACCTGAGTTACACTAACACCTAATTTTACACTGCAATTAAATCAATTACATAAATTAAATTTCCTAAATTACAAAAAAAAACAAACACTAAATTACACAAAATAAAAAAAGAAATTATCAGATATTTAAACTAATTGCACCTAATCTAATAGCCCTATCAAAATAACCCCCCCCCAAAATAAAAAAAAACCTAGCCTAAACTAAACTATCAATAGCCCTTAAAAGTGCCTTTTGCGGGGCATTGCCCCAAAGAAATCAGCTCTTTTACCTGTAAAAAAATAACGGGCAGAAGTCTTCATCCAGACGGCATCTTCTATCTTTATCCTTCCTGCGCGGAGCAGCTCCATCTTCAAGACATCCAGCGCGGAGCATCCTCTTCAATCGATGTTTTCTTACAGAATGAAGGTTCCTTTAAATGACGTCATCCAAGATGGCGTCCCTTGAATTCCAATTGGCTGATAGAATTCTATCAGCCAATCGGAATTAAAGGTGAAAAAATCCTATTGGCTTATGCAATCAGCCAATAGGATTGAGCTTGCATTCTATTGACTGATTGGAACAGCCAATAGAATGCGAGCTCAATCCTATTGGCTGATTGGATCAGCCAGTAGGATTTAAGCTCAATCCTATTGGATGATTGCACAAACCAATAGGATTTTTTCACCTTTAATTCCAATTGGGTGATAGAATTCTATCAGCCAATCGGAATTCAAGTGACACCATCTTGGATGACATAATTTAAAGGAACCTTCATTCTGCAAGAAGACGTAGATTGAAGAGGATGCTCCGTGCCAGATGTCTTGAAGATGGACCCGCTCCGCGCCGGATGAATGAATATAGAAGATGCTATCTGGATGAAGACTTCTACCCATCTGGAGGACCACTTCTGCCGGCTTGGATGAAGACTTCTCCCGGCTTCGTTGAGGACTTCTTGTCGCTTGGATGAAGTCTTCTCCCAGGTTCGTTGAGAATGGATGTCCGGTCTTCAAAACTGTAAGTGGGTCTTCGGGGGTTAGTGTTAGGTTTTTTTAAGGGTTTATTGGGTGCGTTTTAGTTTTAGATTAGGGTTTGGCAGCAATAGAGCTAAATGCCCTTTTAAGGACAATGCCCATCCAAATACCCTTTTCAAGGCAAAGGGGAGCTTAGGTTTTTTTAGTTAGAGTTTTATTTGGGGGGTTGGTTGTGTGGGTGGTGGGTTTTACTGTTGGGGGGTTGTTTGTATTTTTTTTTACAACTAAAAGAGCCGATATCTTTGGGGCAATGCCCCGCAAAAGGCCCCTTTAAGGGCTATTGGTACTTTAGTTTAGGCTTTTTTTATTTTGATAGGGCTATTAGATTAGGTGTAATTAGTTTAAATATCTTGTAATTTTTTTTTATTTTGTGTAATTTAGTGTTTGTTTTTGTAATTTTAATTAATTGTATTTAATTTAGTTAATTGCATTTAATTTAGTTGATTTATTTAATTGTAGTGTAATGTTAGGTGTTAATGTAAAACATGGAATAGGGCAAGAGGAGTTACCAGCGCTAAATTAAACCTAAATTAAACCTAATGTGTTGAGTGGACCGAAACTGTTAAAGAGAGTAGTATAATGAAACTACGTGATTTTTCAAATGGTAGTGCAGCTTGAAATGATTAAAGTGTACCCTTGTCACTTATAGAAATGTAAATATAAAAGAGAAAAACAATCATATACAGGATTCAGCGCAACAATTACCATATATAAATTATTGGTCTATTATAAAGCATTATAGTGCTAACAAAGTCTTAGTATAAAAAAACTTTTCGTTGAAACGAAAAGCCTACAGAGTCTTTTCTGTTTCCAATCTTAGTGTTGAATATGATCTACAGCATTCACTATAGTAGATGTCTCCTTACCAGATTTACCCTCAATCATATGAGGTAATGAATGGTCACGAAAAGGTAAATTCAGGTGATTCTGGAGCGGCGGTGGTGTGTTGTCTGTGACTGTTTTCCACAGTAGAGTGTTGGTACTTTATTCTTGTACGTGCCACTTGCTGAATGGAAACTTCCAATAGCTCTTTTTCTTATATTGGAGAACTTGTCTGTGGTCTCTCAGGAGTATGGTGTTATCCCAGTTCGGTATTTTATAGAGGAAAAGAGGACAAAAGAAACATAGCGTAATACTGTATACAAAGTGTTAATTTATTACAGTGAATTAAACGCTACACACTTACATTTTAAAACCTCAATCCATGATGAGGTAAGCATTCAAACATTAAAAAATAGTTAAAAGGTGTAGATTGAACCAGGTCAATCTAATGGTTTTAGGGCTTGATACAGAAAATCGTGATTGCCGGTAATTTATGTCCGTTAGTAAACTCACAGTCACTTGTATATGTTGGTAGAAAATTGCAGTGCACTTGCAATAATCAAATGGTGTGACTTGGAAAAAACAATATAGTAGGATTAAGGAGCCACTATTAGACCTGTTGTTAAATGGCAGGCTACGTGATTTTAGAAGTCTGCTGTCATGCGAGAGGCTTGGAGACGGCAAGCAAGGAATGAGCCGGACCGCTGAGTAAATAGAGACTGCACTGCCACTATTCAAAGAGGTTCTTTGAATAGTGGCAGTGCAGTCTCTATTTACTCAGCGGTCCGGCTCATTCCTTGCTTGCCGTCTCCAAGCCTCTCGCATGACAGCAGACTTCTAAAATCACGTAGCCTGCCATTTAACAACAGGTCTAATAGTGGCTCCTTAATCCTACTATATTGTTTATATTGTTTTTTCCAAGTCACACCATTTGATTATTGCAAGTGCACTGCAATTTTCTACCAACATATACAAGTGACTGTGAGTTTACTAACGGACATAAATTACCGGCAATCACGATTTTCTGTATCAAGCCCTAAAACCATTAGATTGACCTGGTTCAATCTACACCTTTTAACTATTTTTTAATGTTTGAATGCTTACCTCATCATGGATTGAGGTTTTAAAATGTAAGTGTGTAGCGTTTAATTCACTGTAATAAATTAACACTTTGTATACAGTATTACGCTATGTTTCTTTTGTCCTCTTTTCCTCTATAAAATACCGAACTGGGATAACACCATACTCCTGAGAGACCACAGACAAGTTCTCCAATATAAGAAAAAGAGCTATTGGAAGTTTCCATTCAGCAAGTGGCACGTACAAGAATAAAGTACCAACACTCTACTGTGGAAAACAGTCACAGACAACACACCACCGCCGCTCCAGAATCACCTGAATTTACCTTTTCGTGACCATTCATTACCTCATATGATTGAGGGTAAATCTGGTAAGGAGACATCTACTATAGTGAATGCTGTAGATCATATTCAACACTAAGATTGGAAACAGAAAAGACTCTGTAGGCTTTTCGTTTCAACGAAAAGTTTTTTTATACTAAGACTTTGTTAGCACTATAATGCTTTATAATAGACCAATAATTTATATATGGTAATTGTTGCGCTGAATCCTGTATATGATTGTTTTTCTCTTTTATATTTACGTTAATGTAAAACAGGTTAGGTTTTATTTTACAGGTAAATTTGTATTTATTTTAGCTAGGTAGTTAGTAAATAGTTAATAACTATTTAATAACTAGTCGACCTAGTTAAAATAAATACAAACTTGCCTGTAAAATAAAAATAAACCCTAAGCTAAATACAATGCAACTATTAGTTATATTTAAGCTAGCTTAGGGTTTATTTTACAGGTAAGTATTTAGTTTTAAATAAGAATTATTTAGTTATTAATAGTAGGTTTATTTAGATATATTTTAATTATATTTAAGTTAGGGGGTGTTAAGGTTAGAGTTAGACTTAGGTTTAGGGGTTAATAAATGTAGGTAGGTGGTCGGCGATGTTAGGGGCAGCAGATTAGGGGTTAATAATATTTAACTAGTGTTTGCAAGGCGGGAGTACGGCAGTTTAGGGGTTAATATGTTTATTTTAGTGGCGGCGACGTTGGGGGCGACAGATTAGGGGTCAATAAGTGTAGGTAGGTTGTGGCGACATTGGGGGCGGGAGATTAGGGGTTAATAAATATAATGTAGGTGTCGGCAATGTTGGGGGCAGCAGATTAGGTGTTAATAAGTATAATGTAGGTGTCGGCGATGTCCGGAGCGGCAGATTAGGGGTTAATAAGTATACTGTAGGTGTCGGCGATGTCGGGGCAGCAGATTAGGGGTTAATAAGTGTAAGATTATGGGTGTTTAGACTTAGGGTTCATGTTAGGGAGCACGTACAACCAACTCACCGATGACTTAAGCAGCGCTGGTATTGGAGTGCGGTATGGAGCACAATTTTGCCTTTTAACTTCTTGCCTTTTAACGCCAGGTTTAGGAAAACCTGTAATACCAGCGCTGTAGGTAAGTGAGCGGTGACAATGACGTGCAAATTAGCACCGCACCCCTCATACTGCAAAACTCATAATCTAGCCGTTTATTAGGTTTATTGTGTTGTTGGTTAATGGCGGATTAGGGGTTAATATACTTTTGAAAAAAAAAACACAGAGATAATGTCATTCACAACATAAAATAATGTTCTGAAAAAGCAAGGGATAAAAACAAGGCACACAGATTATAGTAAAATAATCATATATATTAATTATATCAATATCCCAAACCACAATTAAGTGGATCACAAGTTAAACTAGGCCAAAACCATCTAAAGTGAACACCATATATACATTGTAAAATAAAGAATCTATGGTACATAAACAGGCTAGGAAAACCTCCCTCAGCATACGTATGCTGCACAAACCTGAGACTTAAGCAAGCCTAAATATCAATTCAGCAGAGAAAAGTACTAATAACAGACTAATGAGACTAGTAACAATGTTTTCTCAAAACCAAAATTCGGCAACATAACAAGCAGATGTAGTATTAACTGCGTTACTACAAGAGTCATTGGTGATATAGTGGATGGAGACCGTAGCAATTCCTGCTACTCACTCGGTCACACATGCAACATCTTGAAATAATATATCACAAATAAATGTGAATAGTCACTTAGCTTCAGTGTCTTGATACTCTGTGTCAGATTCACTGCTAAGGGTGTGTAGCGCTTCCCAGTGATGTGCAGCCACTAGAGGCAGGTGAGGCAGTGCTTCACCTCTCATATGGGGAAAAAAAAAAAAAATTCTTGGCTTTAAAAAAAAAAAAAATTGTATTCCCCCCCCCCGCATTTTTTTTTCACAGCTACATGTTGTGCAATGGAGAGGCACAAGCAGGTCTGCCCACCATTACACAACATGCTGCGCCACCTACTGGATGAAAGTGGTTAAGATAATTTCATGGCCCATTAACTGCTTATTTGAGGCAGTCCTATTTGGGCTGAACCAATCCAGTGAGAGGCATTAGTAAGTGGAACTTAGGGTTGGGGCTGGATGTTAAATCATATAAAACAAAACAAAAACGGAAAAAAACAACTTTCATATATTTTGTTGCTGTCCTGTGAACCTGCTAGCTTTGCTAAAGTGAAAAAGAGAGTTCTATTCTTCCCCTCTAAGTGCAGAGGAATGTGCCACTGTCACTTCCTGAATCCTTATACAGAGCAGGAAGAGAGAGGCACAGAGAGCAATGTTTCTGTTCAGCCACATCTTATTGAAGTAAGATTTTACTGAAAGGGATTTTGTTAGTGAAAATTATAATTTAATGAATGTGGTTTAGTGTTTTTTTACTCTTTTACAGAAAAGGATCGTTTTTGTATTTTGATTACTCAAAATTTACACCCACTAACTTAGCAGCTTGCCTCTGTACTTCACACTAATTTATAGTCTCATTTTCTGAACTCTCGGTAGCTCTGCTGTTTGATTACTTAAAATGCAGTGTTCCCTCTCTCCCCTCCCCCTTGTGTTTGTGTCTCTCTATCTATCTATCTATCTATCTATCTATCATCTATCTATCTATCTATCTATCTATCCATCTCTCTCCTTATGTGTTGTTCTCCCCCATGGTCTCTTTCTCTCTCTGTCTCTCTTCCTCCCCCTCTGACTCTCTCATCCCTTATGTGTCTCTCTAACCCTCTGTGTGTGATTGTGTCTTTTTCTCTCTCTCTAACCCTCTGTGTGTGATTGTGTCTCTCTCTCTAACCCTCAGTGTGTGATTGTGTCTCTCTCTCTCTCTCTCTCTCTCACCCTCTGTGTATGATTGTGTCTCTCTCTCTTTCTAACCCTGTGTGTGATTGTGTCTCTCTCTATCTCTCTCTCTCTCTAACCCTCTGTGTGTGATTGTGTCTCTCTCTTTCTCTCTCTCTAACCCTCTGTGTATGATTGTGTGTCTCTCTCTCTCTTTCTAACCCTGTGTGTGATTGTGTCTCTCTCTCTCTCTCTCTCTCTCTCTCTCTAACCCTCTGTGTGTGATTGTGTCTCTGTCTTTCTCTCTCTCTAACCCTCTGTGTATGATTGTGTCTCTCTCTCTTTCTCTTTCTCTAACCCTCTGTGTGTAATTGTGTCTCTCTCTCTAATCCTCTGTGTGTGATTGTCTCTCTTTCTCTCTCTCTCTAACCCTCTGTGTGTGATTGTGTCTCTCTCTCTTTCTCTCTCTCTCTCTAACCCTCTGTGTGTGATTGTGTCTCTCTCTCTTTAACCCTCTGTGTATGCTTGTGTCTCTCTTTCTCTCTCTCTAACCCTCTGTGTGTGATTGTGTCTCTCTTTCTCTCTCTCTCTAACCCTCTGTGTATGATTGTGTCTCTCTCTATTTCTCTCTCTCTCTAACCCTCTGTGTGTGATTGTGTCTCTCTCTCTTTAACCCTCTGTGTATGCTTGTGTCTCTCTTTCTCTCTCTAACCCTCTGTGTGTGATCGTGTCTCTCTCTCTCTCTCTCTTTCTCTCTCTCTAACCCTCTGTGTGTGATTGTGTCTCTCTTACTCTCTCTAACCCTCTGTGTGTGATTGTGTCTCTCTTTCTCTCTCTAACCCTCTGTGTGTGATCGTGTCTCTCTCTCTCTCTTTCTCTCTCTCTAACCCTCTGTGTGTGATTGTGTCTCTCTTACTCTCTCTAACCCTCTGTGTGTGATTGTGTCTCTCTTTCTCTCTCTCACTCTCTAACCCTTTGTTTGTGATTGTGTCTCTCTCTCTCTCTCTCTCTCTCTCTCTCTAACCCTCTGTGTGTGATTGTGTCTCTCTCTCTCTTTCTCTCTAACCCTCTGTGTCTCTCCCCCGTCTCTCTCTCTCCCTTTCCCCCCGAGTGCTTTTCTGTGTTTCTGTCTAACTTTTATTTATTTAATTAATAAATTGGTAGTGCCATCTGATGGTGTGGCTTTATTTAAAGGGGTGGGGTCAAGCGGCCCACCATCTTTAAATTTCACCAGCCACCACTGGATCAAGACATTTTTATATTTACTGAATAATGAAGGAATCTATAAGAATAATTTGCAGCATTAAAGTAAAAAGTATGTTTTAAACATATTTTAATGGGCATGGATTTCTAGATCTCATAATCAGACCAAGCATTGTGTTATCTGGCAAGTGTTTCTGTTACAATCCTTTTAGACTAAAATCAGATGTTTACTAAGTTGACCAGTTTTCCAAGACACCATTTAAAGGGACATGAAACCCATATGAAACCCATATGCAAATTTAAATAACTTTCCAATTTACATCTAATATCTAATTTTCTTCATTCTTTTTATATCCTTTGTTGAAAATCATATCTAAATATGCTCAGTAGCTGCTGATTGGTGGCTGCACATAGATACCACATGTGATTGGCTCACCCATGTGCATTGCTATTTCTTCAACAAAGGATATCTAAAGAATGAAGGAGTATCCTAGCCACTGCCTCATCAGCCTCTGACGTCACTGCACGTCACTGGCGCTTCCAGAGTGTGTGACGTCACTCTCAACCAGGCTGTGTGGCCGTCAAATAGCTTGCAATTGGTTCAATTGAAACAAATATTTCCCAGGTAGTAAAGATGAATCAGCTGAAGTGGCACGTAGCCAAAGTGAAAGAACCAGGCTTCCACAGATCTGTCAAGCAGATTACATACCAGGATGTACCATATACTTAGCGCTTGGAGTAGTCAAAGAAGCGGGTCCTCAGCAGATTCTTAAATGCCTTTCCATACAGACTTGATAAAGCTCACGCTCCTATCCAGCGTTAAGTTGCACTACACAGTCCCTCTTAGTTAGCTTCCAAAATAGCAGAGTAGCACAGGCGCTCTTGTTTCAGTGCTCAGGAAATCAGCATATATCCATATCAGACAGTTAACTTGTAGTTTCAACGTTAACCTTCTGCTGTTACCATAGAACTTTTTTGAAGCAATCAGGAGATAGTCGACTTACTCCTGAATATTATAACACAACAGTGCCAACGCACGTTTCACCCCCACAGCGAGTTTGTGTCACAGGGGTTCATCAGGGCATACTCCTCACCGGACTTCCTCTTTTAAAGACACACCTGAGTCTTTACAGGTGATCCTCCCACTTGTTTAAGCTAATCTCTTAAAGCTATATACATCATACCCTGTATTTATATAAGACAAATTTTAATTAAAGTGAAACTTTATATTTTTGGCCCCACTTAATTCCTGAGCCTCCCAAAATCCTAACACTTCCTTACAATGTCCACTTTGTAATCATAGCAAACACTCAAAATCAATTATAGAAAACTGGCAAATTCCAGCTCGTCATTTAGCCCTGCTGGATATCTAGTGCCTAGTCTGTAAATCCATTTGGCCTCTTTTTTGCAAAAGAACCTTCTCATTATTGCCACCTCTACCATAAATTATTCCTTTATCTATGATGATCAATTTTAAAGAATCTACATTTCCATTGTGGAAAGTACCAAAATGTCTCGCCACAGTGGTATCTTTTGAATGGAGAATATCATCTCGATGCTCTTGTACACGGTCCTTCACTAAACTTTTCGTTTTTTTCCAACGTAAATGACCGGGCACGAGTATCGAAGAAGACAAATTACTCCTTCAGATCTACAGTTAAAAAAGAACTTACGCCTAGATTTAGAGTTCTGCGGCCAAAGGGGTGCGTTAGCTACGCATGCCTTTTTCCCCCGCACCTTTTAAATACTGCTGGTATTTAGAAATCACAGAAGGGCTGCGTTAGGCTCCAAAAAGGGAGCGTACAGGCATATTTACCGCCACTGCAAGTCTAAATACCAGGGTGCTTACGGACGCGGCCAGCTTCAAAAACGTGCTCGTGCACGATATCCCCATAGGAAACAATGGGGCCGTTTGAGCTGAAAAAAAACCTAACACCTGCAGCGTTCAGCTCCTAATGCAGCCCCATTGTTTCCTATGGGGAAACACTTCCTAAGTCTGCACCTAACACCCTAACATGAACCCCGAGTCTAAACACCCCTAACCTTACACTTATTAACCCCTAATCTGCCGCCCCCGCTATCACTGACAAATGTTGTATATTATTAACCCCTAATCTGCCGCTCCAGACACCGCCGCAACCTACGTTATCCCTATGAACCCCTAATCTGCTGCCCCTAACCCCAGCCGACCCCTATATTATATTTATTAACCCTTAATCTGCCGCCCCCAACGTCGCCGCTACCTACCTACAATTATTAACCCCTAATCTGCTGCCCGGACCTCACCGCTACTCTAATAAATGTATTAACCCCTAAAAGCTAAGTCTAACCCTAACACCCCCTAAGTTAAATATAATTTAAATCTAACTAAATAAATTAAATCTTATTAAATAAATTAATCCTATTTAAAGCTAAATACTTACCTGTAAAATAAACCCTAATATAGCTACAATATAAATAATAATTACATTGTAGCTATTTTAGGATTAATATTTATTTTACAGGCAACTTTGTATTTATTTTAACCAGGTACAATAGCTATTAAATAGTTAATAACTATTTAATAGCTACCTAGTTAAAATAATTACAAAAGTACCTGTAAAATAAATCCTAACCTAAGTTACAATTAAACCTAACACTACACTATCAATAAATTAATTAAACAAACAACCTACAATTATCTACAATTAAACCTAACACTACACTATCAATAAATAAATTAAATACAAATACCTACAAATAAATACAAATAAATACACTAACTAAAGTACAAAAAATAAAAAAAGAACTAAGTTACAAAAAATAAAAAAAGAACTAAGTTACAAAAAATAAAAAAATAATTTACAAACATTATAAAAATATTACAACAATTTTAAGCTAATTACACCTACTCTAAGCCCCCTAATAAAATAAAAAATCCCCCCAAAATAAAAAAATGCCCTACCCTATTCTAAAATTAAAATTGAAAAGCTCTTTTACCTTACCAGCCCTTAAAAGGGCCTTTTGCGGGGCATGCCCCAAAGAATTCTGTTCTTTTGCCTGTAAAAAAAACCATACAATACCCCCCCAACATTACAACCCACCACCCACATACCCCTAATCTAACCCAAACCCCCTTAAATAAACCTAACACTAAGCCCCTGAAGATCTTCCTACCTTGTCTTCACCATGCCGGGTATCACCGATCCTTCCAGAAGAGGGTCCGAAGTCTTCCTCCTATCCGGGGCTGAAGAGGTCCATCATCTGGCTGAAGTCCTCATCCAAGCGGGGGATGAAGAGGTCCATCATCCGGCTTAAGTCTTCTATCAAGCGGCATCTTCAATCTTCTTTCTTCCGGCTCCATCTTCATCCCGCCGTCGCGGAACATCCATCCTGGCCGACGCCTACTAGCCGAATGACGGTTCCTTTAAGGGACGTCATCCAAGATGGCGTCCTTCGAATTCCGATTGGCTGATAGGATTCAATCAGCCAATCGGAATTAAGGTAGGAAAATTCTGATTGGCTGATGGAATCAGCCAATCAGATTCAAGTTCAATCCGATTGGCTGATCCAATCGGCCAATCAGATTTAGCTCGCATTCTATTGGCTGATCGGAACAGCCAATAGAATGTGAGCTCAATCTAAATGGCTGATTGGATCAGCCAATCGGATTGAACTTGAATCTGATTGGCTGATGGAATCAGCCAATCAGAATTTTCCTACCTTAATTCCGATTGGCTGATTGAATCCTATCAGCCAATCGGAATTTGAGGGACGCCATCTTGGATGACGTCCATTAAAGGAACCGTAATTCGTCGGGAAGTCGTCGGCCAGGATGGATGTTCCACGTCGGCGGGATGATGGAGCTGGAAGAAAGAAGATTGAAGATGCCGCTTGATAGAAGACTTCAGCCGGATGATGGACCTCTTCAGCCCCCGCTTGGATGAAGACTTCAGCCGGATGATGGACCTCTTCAGCCCCCGCTTGGCTGAAGACTTCAGCCGGATGATGGACCTCTTCAGCCCCGGATAGGAGGAAGACTTCGGAACCCTCTTCTGGACGGATCGGTGATACCTGGCGTAGTGAAGATAAGTTAGGAAGATCTTCAGGGGCTTAGTGTTAGGTTTATTTAAGGGGGGTTTGGGTTAGATTAGGGGTATGTGGGTGGTGGGTTGTAATGTTGGGGGGGTATTGTATATATTTTTTTACAGGCAAAAGAGCAGAATTCTTTGGGGCATGCCCCGCAAAAAGCCCTTTTAAGGGCTGGTAAGGTAAAAGAGCTTTTCAATTTTTATTTTAGAATAGGGTAGGGCATTTTTTTATTTTGGGGGGCTTTGTTATTTTATTAGGGGGCTTAGAGAAGATGTAATTAGCTTAAAATTGTTGTAATATTTTTATAATATTTGTAAATTATTTTTTTATTTTTTGTAACTTAGTTCTTTTTTTATTTTTTGTACTTTAGTTAGTTTATTTAATTGTATTTATTTGTAGGTATTTTATGTAATTAATTTATTGATAGTGTAGTGTTAGGTTTAATTGTAACTTAGGTTAGGATTTATTTTACAGGTAATTATTTATTTATTTTAACTAGGTAGCTATTAAATAGTTATTAACTATTTAATAGCTATTGTACCTGGTTAAAATAAATACAAAGTTACCTGTAAAATAAATATAAATCCTAAAATAGCTACAATATAATTATAATTTATATTGTAGCTATATTAGGTTTTATTTTACAGGTAAGTTTTTAGCTTTAAATACGAATAATTTATTTAATAAGAGTTAATTTATTTCATTAGATAAAAATTATATTTAACTTAGGGGGGTGTTAGTGTTAGGGTTAGACTTAGCTTTAGGGGTTAATACATTTATTAGAGTAGCGGTGAGGTCCGGTAGGCAGATTAGGGGTTAATAATTGTAGGTAAGGTAGCAGAGACGTTGGGGGGGGCAGATTAGGGGTTAATAAATATTATGTAGGGGTCGGTGGTGTTAGGGGCAGCAGATTAGGGGTACATAGGGATAATGTAGGTTGCGGCTGTGTGCGGTCGGCAGATTAGAGGTTAAAAAAAATTATTAGAGTTGCGGGGATGTGGGGGGACCTCGGTTTAGGGGTACATAGGTAGTTTATGGGTGTTAGTGTACTTTAGAACATTAGCCCAGAAAGCTCTTAACTACTGACTTTTTTCTGCGGCTGGAGTTTTGTCGTTAGAGTTCTAACGCTCACTTCAGCCAAGACTCTAAATACCAGCGTTAGAAAGATCCCATTGAAAAGATAGGATACGCAATTGGCGTAGGGGGGATCTGCGGTGTGGAAAAGTTGCGGCTGGAAAGTGAGCATTAGACCCTTTCCTGACTGACTCTAAATACCAGCGGGCGGCCAAAAACCAGCGTTAGGACCCCCTAACGCTGGTTTTGATGGCTAGCGCAGAACTCTAAATCTAGGCATTAATTTCATAGGTCTTTCCATCTTGAATTGCAAACTGTTTGGTGCTATCCATGTGAGCACAATACACACAGTGTCCACAAGGATAGCTACCTTTATATAGATATTCCTTTATCTATGATGATAAATTTTAAAGAATCTACATTTCCATTGTGGAAAGTACCAAAATGTCTCGCCACATTGGTATCTTTTGAATGGAGAATATCATCTCGATGCTCTTGTACACGGTCCTTCACTAACCTTTTAGTTTTTCAAACCTAAATGACCGGGCATGAGTATCGAAGAAGACAAATTACTCCTTCAGATCTACAATTAAAAAAGAACTTACGCCTAGATTTAGAGTTCTGCGGCCAAAGGGGTGCGTTAGCTACGCATGCTTTTTTTCCCCCGCACCTTTTAAATACCGCTGGTATTTAGAGTTCACAGAAGGGCTGCATTAGGCTCCAAAAAGGGAGCGTACAGGCATATTTACCGCCACTGCAACTCTAAATACCGGCGGTGCTTACGGACGCGGCCATCTTAAAAAACGTGCTCGTGCACGATATCCCCATAGGAAACAATGGGGCCGTTTGAGCTGAAAAAAAACCTAACACCTGCAAAAAAGCAGCGTTCAGCTCCTAACGCAGCCCCATTGTTTCCTATGGGGAAACACTTCCTAAGTCTGCACCTAACACCCTAACATGAACCCCGAGTCTAAACACCCCTAACCTTACACTTATTAACCCCTAATCTGCCGCCCCCGCTATCACTGACACCTGTTGTATATTATTAACCCCTAATCTGCCGCTCCAGACACCGCCGCAACCTACGTTATCCCTATGAACCCCTAATCTGCTGCCCCTAACCCCAGCCGACCCCTATATTATATTTATTAACCCTTAATCTGCCGCCCCCAACGTCGCCGCTACCTACCTACAATTATTAACCCCTAATCTGCCGCCCGGACCTCACCGCTACTCTAATAAATGTATCAACCCCTAAAGCTAAGTCTAACCCTAACCCTAACACCCCCTAAATTAAATATAATTTAAATCTAACTAAATAAATTAAATCTTATTAAATAAATTAATCCTATTTAAAGCTAAATACTTACCTGTAAAATAAACCCTAATATAGCTACAATATAAATAATAATTACATTGTAGCTATTTTAGGATTAATATTTATTTTACAGGCAACTTTGAATTTATTTTAACCAGGTACAATAGCTATTAAATAGTTAATAACTATTAAATTGCTACCTAGTTAAAATAATTACAAAAGTACCTGTAAAATAAATCCTAACCTAAGTTACAATTAAACCTAACACTACACTATCAATAAATTAATTAAACAAACAACCTACAATTATCTACAATTAAACCTAACACTACACTATCAATAAATAAATTAAATACAAATACCTACAAATAAATACAAATAAATACACTAACTAAAGTACAAAAAATAAAAAAAGAACTAAGTTACAAAAAATAAAAAAAGAAATAAGTTACAAAAAATAAAAAAATAATTTACAAACATTATAAAAATATTACAACAATTTTAAGCTAATTACACCTACTCTAAGCCCCCTAATAAAATAACAAAGCCCCCCAAAATAAAAAAAATGCCCTACCCTATTCTAAAATTAAAATTTAAAAGCTCTTTTACCTTACCAGCCCTTAAAAGGGCCTTTTGTGGGGCATGCCCCAAAGAATTCTGTTCTTTTGCCTGTAAAAAAACATACAATACCCCCCTGTTACGGTTGCCTCCAGGCTGGCTGGAAGTTGGACCGTAGAAAAGGAAGGATGCTCCTAGCGCTCCCCAAAGGATCTTCAGCACCGTAGACACTATAATTACTGCGTAGCCACCATACGTAATGTAGACTCTTTGAACCACCGCTGCTGGGCTGGTATCTCGCCGTCTGCTCTGCGCCCTGGACCTACGACCAGGCTCCAGTAGGTGAACCTCTTCCTTTTGTAGCAATCCCTGTAGCTAAGGGAGTATGAAAAACATAGCAATCCCTGTAGTGATATAGCTGTCCCCTACAAACATGAGTCAAAGCTGCAAGTTAGAGGGTCAGAATAGGTCTGATGTGCTGGAACACACAGCCTGGTTTTTATTGAGGTTACATGCAAACAGGACACTCTCAGGGGGGGGGGCATAAAATCCCACAATCACACATTTGATACATTACTTCAGCAGATAACATTACACACAATAAAACAATGCAGTCCACCTTATCACTAGCAGTCTGATTAGACAATGGGAATGTTTTATCACTAAACTTAATTAGAGCTGATCCCAGCAAACTTGTATTTAGAATTGAACAAAATTAACTCTTAATGGCACACAATGAAAACCAATGCCTTTGCAATAGTGCTCCCCCTTTGTGGAACACTCTGCCTGTGTGGCACTTGGTTCAGCAAGCCCTATCCACTGAACCAAGTGGGGGAAAGCCAGGGACAAGTCATTTCACAGGTCTGGGGACATAGTCTTAAAGGGGCATTGTTCACCAAAGTCACAATATGTCCCCAGACAGTTCTCAAAGGGCCATACACACCCAATAAAAGTTAATATGTTCTCAGGGGCACAATCTTCCAGGGGCCATAGTCATGAGGAAGGAGGCTGGCAAATAGGCTTCTCCAAAATCCAGGGAAGCAGGGCAATTTTCCATTTAAAGGGCCAGTTACAAATAGCAGTTTGTAACATATCTCCCCTTTTGGAGGGAGACTAACCAGGCACCTGACCTTCTGTCGGTCAGTGCCTAAGTTAGTCTCGCAACCCACCCACAAATAAACATTAGCAGCAAAGTAACCCCCCCACAATAAGTGGTACTGGCCTGTAGGTTCCAGGTTGTAGGATGAAAGGGTAGCATCCTCGGCCTTCCTGGCGCAGCTGGGCAAATAGCTGGTGGTACTTGGCACTCTGCCCTGGTGCCAGCGCTTCTGCTGGGGTGAGGGGTTTGCAGGCCAGTCCTGTAACAAGGGGGTCTGTAGGGCAGAGGCCAGCAGCGCTCTGTCCTGGTGCCAGCTCTTCTGCTGGGGGAATTGGGGCATAGTCCTGCCCGGTGGCAAAGGGAACGTAGGGGTCAGTGGGGGTTAACATCTCCACTGTTAACCCTGGGCCCAAGTTAGGAGTTAGCTGGGGAGGGGGAGATTGGCTTACCTCCTCCTCCTGATACTCCGGCGGCCGTTGGGAAAGGAGGTCGATGCTCTCCGCTCCCTGTGGAACATGCTGCGGCTGGGGAGAGAGACCGATTGTCTCCTCTCCCTGGAAGGCACACTCCAGCTGGGGAGGGAGGTCGATGCTCTCCCCTCCCTGTAGCTGGGTCTGTCGTTGGGGATCTGGGCCGCCTGCCCAGCATCCCTGTAGGGCCGGTAGAGAGACTGCGGTCCCATCTCCACCTGCCTGCTGGGGGTCCTCCCAGGACCAGTCTATGAGGCCTGCTGCCTCTGGTATCTCTGGTTGGGGTTGGGGAAGGAGACCGGTTGTCTCTTCCCTCTGCACGGTATACTGCCGCTGGGGAGGGAGGTCGCTGCTCTCCTCTCCCTGTGGAACATGCTGCGGCTGGGGAGAGAGACCAGGTGTCCATACCCTCAAACTCCACAGTTGGCGCTCAAAGGCTCGTGCCGCTTCGTTCTCCATATCCAATTCCCAGATGATGCGACTGACTACCTCCTGCGCAGGGTCTGGACCATATCGGACTAGCCGCCTCTTTACCTCTGGAACGAAATCCGCGCCCTCATAGCGACGGATCCGGTTGAGGTGCTCTTCACATGGTTCTGACCAGTATCTTGTCAGCTCCATGCTGCTGTAGGTAGGGACGCTGCACAGTGGCTAGCGTTGCCCTCAATAACTCTCCTACGATACCAGTGCTGTTGGGGTGCTGCTCTTTGCGCTAGGACGCGATCCCACCGCTGCCGCCAAATGTTACGGTTGCCTCCAGGCTGGCTGGAAGTTGGACTGTAAAAAAGGATTCTCCTAGCGCTCCCCAAAGGATCCCAACATTACAACCCACCACCCACATACCCCTAATCTAACCCAAACCCCCCTTAAATAAACCTAACACTAAGCCCCTGAAGATCTTCCTACCTTGTCTTCACCATGCCGGGTATCACCGATCCATCCAGAAGAGGGTCCGAAGTCTTCCTCCTATCCGGGGCTGAAGAGGTCCATCATCCGGCTGAAGTCCTCATCCAAGCGGGGGCTGATCGGAACAGCCAATAGAATGCGAGCTCAATCTGATTGGCTGATTGGATCAGCCAATCGGATTGAACTTGAATCTGATTGGCTGATTCCATCAGCCAATCAGAATTTTCCTACCTTAATTCCGATTCAATCAGCCAATCGGAATTCGAGGGACGCCATCTTGGATGACGTCCATTAAAGGAACCGTAATTCGACGGGAAGTCGTCGGCCAGGATGGATGTTCCACGTCGGCGGGATGAAGATGGAGCTGGAAGAAAGAAGATTGAAGATGCCGCTTGATAGAAGACTTCAGCCGGATGATGGACCTCTTCAGCCCCCGCTTGGATGAAGACTTCAGCCGGATGATGGACCTCTTTAGCCCCCGCTTGGATGAAGACTTCAGCCGGATGATGGACCTCTTCAGCCCCGGATAGGAGGAAGACTTCGGACCCTCTTCTGGACGGATCGGTGATACCCGGCGTAGTGAAGATAAGTTAGGAAGATCTTCAGGGGCTTAGTGTTAGGTTTATTTAAGGGGGGTTTGGGTTAGATTAGGGGTATGTGGGTGGTGGGTTGTAATGTTGGGGGTGGGGTATTGTATATTTTTTTTACAGGCAAAAGAGCAGAATTCTTTGGGGCATGCCCCCAAAAAGCCCTTTTAAGGGCTGGTAATCTAAAAGAGCTTTTCAATTTTTATTTTAGAATAGGGTAGGGCATTTTTTCATTTTGGGGGGCTTTGTTATTTTATTAGGGGGCTTAGAGTAGATGTAATTAGCTTAAAATTGTTGTAATATTTTTATAATATTTGTAAATTATTTTTTTATTTTTTGTAACTTAGTTCTTTTTTTATTTTTTGTACTTTAGTTAGTTTATTTCAATGTATTTATTTGTAGGTATTTTATGTAATTAATTTATTGATAGTGTAGTGTTAGGTTTAATAGTAACTTAGGTTAGGATTTATTTTACAGGTAATTTTTTATTTATTTTAACTAGGTAGCTATTAAATAGTTATTAACTATTTAATAGCTATTGTACCTGGTTAAAATAAATGCAAAGTTGCCTGTAAAATAAATATAAATCCTAAAATAGCTACAATATAATTATAATTTATATTGTAGCTATATTAGGGTTTATTTTACAGGTAAGTTTTTAGCTTTAAATAAGAATAATTTATTTAATAAGAGTTAATTTATTTCGTTAGATAAAAATTATATTTAACTTAGGGGGGTGTTAGTGTTAGGGTTAGACTTAGCTTTAGGGGTTAATACATTTATTAGAGTAGCGGTGAGGTCCGGTAGGCAGATTAGGGGTTAATAATTGTAGGTAAGGTAGCGGCGACGTTGGGGGGGGCAGATTAGGGGTTAATAAATATTATGTAGGGGTCGGCGGTGTTAGGGGCAGCAGATTAGGGGTACATAGGGATAATGTAGGTTGTGGCTGTGTGCGGTCGGCAGATTAGGGGTTTAAAAAATTATTAGAGTTGCGGGGATGTGGGGGGGCCTTGGTTTAGGGGTACATAGGTAGTTTATGGGTGTTAGTGTACTTTAGAGCATTAGCCCAGAAAGCTCTTAACTCCTGGCTTTTCTCTGCAGGTGGAGTCTTGTCGTTAGATTTCTAACGCTCACTTCAGCCAAGACTCTAAATAACGGCGTTAGAAAGATCCCATTGAAAAGATAGGATACGCAATTGGCGTAGGGGGATCTGTGGTATGGAAAAGTTGCGGCTGGAAAGTGAGCATTAGACCCTTTCCTGACTGACTCTAAATACCAGCAGGCGGCCAAAAACCAGCGTTAGGACCCCCTAATGCTGGTTTTGACGGCTAACGCAGAACTCTAAATCTAGGCGTTAATGTCATAGGTCTTTCCATCTTGAATTGCAAACTGTTTGGTGCTATCCATGTTTCCACAATACACACAGTGTCCACAAGGATAGCTACCTTTTACGCCTCTATCCTTTCTAAGCCAGTCTGAGTCTGAGGGACCCCTGGAAAACTGACTTTTTACCAGTATATCCCTCAGACTCAATGCTTTCCTGGCCGCCATCAACGGTTTCTCCCCAATTACATTTTTTACCTTGTCATCTAGGCTCAAAATATTCCAGTTTTTGTTCATCGCAGATCTAATGTTATGCCATTGGTTATTAAAGGAGGATAGAGGCGTAAAAGGTAGCTATCCTTGTGGACACTGTGTGTATTGCGCTCACATGGACGGCACCAAACAATTTGCAGTACAAGATGGAAAGACCTATGACATTAAGTTCTTTCTTAACTGTAGATCTGAAGGAGTAATTTATCTTCTTTGATGCTCGTGCCCGGTCTTTTACGTTGGAAAAAACGAAAAGGTTAGTGAAGGACCGGGTACAAGAGCATCGAGATGATATTCTCCATTCAAAAGGTACCACTGTGGCGAGACATTTTGGTACTTTCCACAATGGAAGTGTAGATTCTTTAAAATGTATCATCATAGATAAAGGAATAATTAATGGTAGAGGTGGCAATAATGAAAAGGTCCATTTGCAAAAAGAGGCCAAATGGGTTTACAGACTAGGCACTAGGGGCTCTAATTATCAAGCTCTGTATGGAGCTTGATGGCCCCTGTTTCTGGCGAGTCTTCAGACTCGCCAAAAACAGCAGTTATGAAGTAGCGGTCACAAAGACCGCTGCTCCATAACCTGTCCGCCTGCTCTGAGCAGGCGGACACATATCGCCGGAAATCTACCCGATCGAGTACGATCGGGTTGATTGACACCCCCCTGCTAGCGGCCTATTGGCCGCAAGTCTGCAGGGGGCGTCGTTGCACCAGCAGCTCTTGTGAGCTGCTGGTGCAATGCTGAATACGGCGAGCGTATTGCTCGCCGTATTCAGCAAGGTCTGGCGGACCTGATCCACACTGTCGGATCAGGTCCGACAGACATTGATAACTTGGGGCATAGATATCCAGCAGGGCTAAATGACAAGCTGGAATTTGCCAGTTTTCTATAATTGATTTTGAGTGTTTGCTATGATTACAAAGTGGACATTGTAAGGAAGTGTTAGGATTTTGGGAGGCTCAGGAATTAAGTGGGGCCAAAAATATAAAGTTTCACTTTAATTAAAATTTGTCTTATATAAATACAGGGTATGATGTATATAGCTTTAAGAGATTAGCTTAAACAAGTGGGAGGATCACCTGTAAAGACTCAGGTGTGTCTTTAAAAGAGGAAGTCCGGTGAGGAGTATGCCCTGATGAACCCCTGTGACACAAACTCGCTGTGGGGGTGAAACGTGCGTTGGCACTGTTGTGTTATAATATTCAGGAGTAAGTCGACTATCTCCTGATTGCTTCAAAAAAGTTCTATGGTAACAGCAGAAGGTTAACGTTGAAACTACAAGTTAACTGTCTGATATGGATATATGCTGATTTCCTGAGCACTGAAACAAGAGCGCCTGTGCTACTCTGCTATTTTGGAAGCTAACTAAGAGGGACTGTGTAGTGCAACTTAACGCTGGATAGGAGCGTGAGCTTTATCAAGTCTGTATGGAAAGGCATTTAAGAATCTGCTGAGGACCCGCTTCTTTGACTACTCCAAGCGCTAAGTATATGGTACATCCTGGTATGTAATCTGCTTGACAGATCTGTGGAAGCCTGGTTCTTTCACTTTGGCTACGTGCCACTTCAGCTGATTCATCTTTACTACCTGGGAAATATTTGTTTCAATTGAACCAATTGCAAGCTATTTGACGGCCACACAGCCTGGTTGAGAGTGACGTCACACACTCTGGAAGCGCCAGTGACGTGCAGTGACGTCAGAGGCTGATGAGGCAGTGGCTAGGATACTCCTTCATTCTTTAGATATCCTTTGTTGAAGAAATAGCAATGCACATGGGTGAGCCAATCACATGTGGTATCTATGTGCAGCCACCAATCAGCAGCTACTGAGCATATTTAGATATGATTTTCAACAAAGGATATAAAAAGAATGAAGAAAATTAGATATTAGATGTAAATTGGAAAGTTATTTAAATTTGCATATGGGTTTCATATGGGTTTCATGTCCCTTTAAATGGTGTCTTGGAAAACTGGTCAACTTAGTAAACATCTGATTTTAGTCTAAAAGGATTGTAATAGAAACTCTTGCCAGATAACACAATGCTTGGTCTGATTATGAGATCTAGAAATCCATGCCCATTAAAATATGTTTAAAACATACTTTTTACTTTAATGCTGCAAATTATTCTTATAGATTCCTTCATTATTCAGTAAATATAAAAATGTCTTGATCCAGTGGTGGCTGGTGAAATTTAAAGATGGTGGGCCGCTTGACCCCACCCCTTTAAATAAAGCCACACCATCAGATGGCACTACCAATTTATTAATTAAATAAATAAAAGTTAGACAGAAACACAGAAAAGCACTCGGGGGGAAAGGGAGAGAGAGAGACGGGGGAGAGACACAGAGGGTTAGAGAGAAAGAGAGAGAGAGACACAATCACACACAGAGGGTTAGAGAGAGAGAAAGAGAGAGAGAGACACAATCACAAACAAAGGGTTAGAGAGTGAGAGAGAGAAAGAGAGACACAATCACACACAGAGGGTTAGAGAGAGTAAGAGAGACACAATCACACACAGAGGGTTAGAGAGAGAGAAAGAGAGAGAGAGAGAGACACGATCACACACAGAGGGTTAGAGAGAGAAAGAGAGACACAATCACACACAGAGGGTTAGAGAGAGTAAGAGAGACACAATCACACACAGAGGGTTAGAGAGAGAGAAAGAGAGAGAGAGAGAGAGAGAGAGAGAGAGAGAGACACGATCACACACAGAGGGTTAGAGAGAGAAAGAGAGACACAAGCATACACAGAGGGTTAAAGAGAGAGAGACACAATCACACACAGAGGGTTAGAGAGAGAGAGAAATAGAGAGAGACACAATCATACACAGAGGGTTAGAGAGAGAGAGAAAGAGAGACACAATCACACACAGAGGGTTAGAGAGAGAGAAAGAGAGACACAAGCATACACAGAGGGTTAAAGAGAGAGAGACACAATCACACACAGAGGGTTAGAGAGAGAGAGAGAAAGAGAGAGAGACACAATCACACACAGAGGGTTAGAGAGAGAGAGAAAGAGAGACAATCACACACAGAGGATTAGAGAGAGAGACACAATTACACACAGAGGGTTAGAGAAAGAGAAAGAGAGAGAGACACAATCATACACAGAGGGTTAGAGAGAGAGAAAGACAGAGACACAATCACACACAGAGGGTTAGAGAGAGAGAGAGAGAGAGAGAGAGAGAGAGATAGAGAGAGACACAATCACACACAGGGTTAGAAAGAGAGAGAGAGACACACAATCATACACAGAGGGTTAGAGAGAGAGAAAGAGAGAGACACAATCACACACAGAGGGTTAGAGAGAGAGAGAGATAGAGAGAGACACAATCACACACAGGGTTAGAAAGAGAGAGAGACACAATCATACACAGAGGGTGAGAGAGAGAGAGAGAGAGAGAGAGAGAGAGAGACACAATCACACACTGAGGGTTAGAGAGAGAGACACAATCACACACAGAGGGTTAGAGAGAGAGAAAAAGACACAATCACACACAGAGGGTTAGAGAGACACATAAGGGATGAGAGAGTCAGAGGGGGAGGAAGAGAGACAGAGAGAGAAAGAGACCATGGGGGAGAACAACACATAAGGAGAGAGATGGATAGATAGATAGATAGATGATAGATAGATAGATAGATAGATAGATAGATAGATAGAGAGACACAAACACAAGGGGGAGGGGAGAGAGGGAACACTGCATTTTAAGTAATCAAACAGCAGAGCTACCGAGAGTTCAGAAAATGAGACTATAAATTAGTGTGAAGTACAGAGGCAAGCTGCTAAGTTAGTGGGTGTAAATTTTGAGTAATCAAAATACAAAAACGATCCTTTTCTGTAAAAGAGTAAAAAAACACTAAACCACATTCATTAAATTATAATTTTCACTAACAAAATCCCTTTCAGTAAAATCTTACTTCAATAAGATGTGGCTGAACAGAAACATTGCTCTCTGTGCCTCTCTCTTCCTGCTCTGTATAAGGATTCAGGAAGTGACAGTGGCACATTCCTCTGCACTTAGAGGGGAAGAATAGAACTCTCTTTTTCACTTTAGCAAAGCTAGCAGGTTCACAGGACAGCAACAAAATATATGAAAGTTGTTTTTTTCCGTTTTTGTTTTGTTTTATATGATTTAACATCCAGCCCCAACCCTAAGTTCCACTTACTAATGCCTCTCACTGGATTGGTTCAGCCCAAATAGGACTGCCTCAAATAAGCAGTTAATGGGCCATGAAATTATCTTAACCACTTTCATCCAGTAGGTGGCGCAGCATGTTGTGTAATGGTGGGCAGACCTGCTTGTGCCTCTCCATTGCACAACATGTAGCTGTGAAAAAAAAATGCGGGGGGGGGGGAATACAATTTTTTTTTTTTTTTAAAGCCAAGAAATTTTTTTTTTTTTTCCCCATATGAGAGGTGAAGCACTGCCTCACCTGCCTCTAGTGGCTGCACATCACTGGGAAGCGCTACACACCCTTAGCAGTGAATCTGACACAGAGTATCAAGACACTGAAGCTAAGTGACTATTCACATTTATTTGTGATATATTATTTCAAGATGTTGCATGTGTGACCGAGTGAGTAGCAGGAATTGCTACGGTCTCCAGCCACTATATCACCAATGACTCTTGTAGTAACGCAGTTAATACTACATCTGCTTGTTATGTTGCCGAATTTTGGTTTTGAGAAAACATTGTTACTAGTCTCATTAGTCTGTTATTAGTACTTTTCTCTGCTGAATTGATATTTAGGCTTGCTTAAGTCTCAGGTTTGTGCAGCATACGTATGCTGAGGGAGGTTTTCCTAGCCTGTTTATGTACCATAGATTCTTTATTTTACAATGTATATATGGTGTTCACTTTAGATGGTTTTGGCCTAGTTTAACTTGTGATCCACTTAATTGTGGTTTGGGATATTGATGTAATAAATATATATGATTATTTTACTATAATCTGTGTGCCTTGTTTTTATCCCTTGCTTTTTCAGAACATTATTTTATGTTGTGAATGACATTATCTCTGTGTTTTTTTTTCAAATGTATTATCAAGGGTGGCACCAGTAGTAATTGATTCAGCAATATATCCTACTCTCTCATGCCCATTTGTTTAATGGTTAATATACTTTATTAGGTTTATTGCGTTGTGGGTTAATGGCGGATTAGGGATTAATATACTTTATTAGGTTTATTGCGATGTGGGTTAATAGCGGATTATTGCGATGTGGGTTAATGGCGGATTAGGGGTTAATATACTTTATTAGGTTTATTGCGATGTGGATTAATGGTGGATTAGGGGTTAATCGTTTTATTAGGTTTATTGCGATGTGTGTTAATGGCGGATTAGGGGTTAATATACTTTATTAGGTTTATTGTGTTGTGGGTTAATGGCAGATTAGGGGTTAATATACTTTATTAGATTTATTGCGATCTGGGTTAATATACTTTATTAGGTTTATTGCGATGTGGGTTAATGGCGGATTAGGGGTTAATATACTTTATTAGGTTTATTGCGATGTGGATTAATGGTGGATTAGGGGTTAATCGTTTTATTAGGTTTATTGCGATGTGGGTTAATGGCGGATTAGGGGTTAATATACTTTATTAGGTTTATTGTGATGTGGGTTAATGGCAGATTAGGGGTTAATATACTTTATTAGGTTTTTTGCAATGTGGGTTAATAGCAGATTAGGGGTTAATATACTTTATTAGGTTTATTGCTTTGTGTGAGTTAATGGCAGATTAGGGGTTCATATACTTTATTAGGTTTATTGCAATGTGGGTTAATGGCGGATTAGGGGTTAATATACTTTATTAGGTTTATTGCGATGTGGGTTAATGGCGGATTAGGGGTTAATATACTTTATTATGTTTATTGCGATGTGGATTAATGGTGGATTAGGGGTTAATTGTTTTATTAGGTTTATTGCTATGTGGGTTAATGGCGGATTAGGGGTTAATATACTTTATTAGGTTTATTGCGATGTGGGTTAATGGCAGATTAGGGGTTAATATACTTTACTAGGTTTATTGCGATGTGGGTTAATGGCGGATTAGGGGTTAATATACTTTATTAGGTTTATTGCGATGTGGGTTAATGGCAGATTAGGGGTTAATATACTTTATTAGGTTTTTTTGCAATGTGGGTTAATGGCAGATTAGGGGTTAATATACTTTATTAGGTTTATTGCATTGTGTGAGTTAATGGCAGATTAGGGGTTCATATACTTTATTAGGTTTATTGCAATGTGGGTTAATGGCGGATCAGGGGTTAATATACTTTATTAGGTTTATTGCGTTGTGTGGGTTAATGGCAGATTAGGGGTTAATATACTTTATTAGGTTTATTGCGATGTGGGTTAATGGCAGATTAGGGGTTAAAATACTTTATTAGGTTTATTGCAATGTGGGTTAATGGTGGATTAGGGGTTAATATACTTTATTAGGTTTATTGCGATGTGGGTTAATGGCGGATTAGGGGTTAATATACTTTATTAGGTTTATTGCGATGTGGGTTAATGGCAGATTAGGGGTTAATATACTTTATTAGGTTTATTGCGATGTGGGTTAATGGCAGATTATGGGTTAATATACTTTATTAGGTTTATTGCATTGTGGGTTAATGGCAGATTTGGGGTTAATATACTTTATTAGGTTTATTGCGATGTGGGTTAATGGCAGATTAGGGTTTAATATACTTTATTAGGTTTATTGCGTTGTGGGTTAAAGGCAGATTAGGGGTTAATATACTTTATTAGGTTTATTGCGATGTGGGTTAATGGCAGATTATGGCATATTAGGGGTTAATAGTTTTATTAGGTTTATTGCGATGTGGGTTAATGGCGGATTAGGGGTTAATAGTTTTATTAGGTTTATTGTGTTGTTGGTTAATGGCAGATTAGGGGTTAATATACTTTATTAGGTTTATTGCGATGTGGGTTAATGGCAGATTAAGGGTTAATAGTTTTATTAGGTTTATTGCGTTGTGGGGTAATGGCAGATTTGGAGTTAATATACTTTACTAGGTTTATTGCGATGTGGGTTAATGGCAGATTAGGGGTTAATATACTTTATTAGGTTTATTGTGATGTGGGTTAATGGTGGATTAGGGGTTAATATACTTTATTAGGTTTATTGTGATGTGGGTTAATGGCGGATTAGGGGTTAATATACTTTATTAGGTTTATTGTGATGTGGGTTAATGGCGGATTAGGGGTTCATCGTTTAATTAGGTTTATTGCGATGGGGGTTAATGGCGGATTAGGGGTTAATATACTTTACTAGGTTTATTGTGATGTGGGTTAATGGCAGATTAGGGGTTAATATACTTTATTAGGTTTATTGCGATGTGGGTTAATGGCAGATTATTGGTTAATATACTTTATTAGGTTTATTGCGATTTGGGTTAATGGCGATTAGGGGTTAATATACTTTATTAGGTTTATTGCGATGTGGGTTAATGGCAGATTAGGGGTTAATAGTTATATTAGGTTTATTGCGATGTGGGTAATGGTGGATTAGGGGTTAATATACTTTATTAGGTTTATTCTGATATGGATTAATGGCGGATTAGGGGTTAATATACTTTATTAGGTTTATTGCGATGTGGGTTAATGGCGGATTAGGGGTTAATATACTTTATTAGGTTTATTGCGATGTGGGTTAATGGCAGATTAGGGGTTAATATACTTTACTAGGTTTATTGCGATGTGGGTTAATGGCGGATTAGGGGTTAATATACTTTATTAGGTTTATTGCGATGTGGGTTAATGGCAGATTAGGGGTTAATATACTTTATTAGGTTTATTGCGATGTGGGTTAATGGCAGATTAGGGGTTAATATACTTTATTAGGTTTATTGCGATGTGGGTTAATGGCAGATTATGGGTTAATATACTTTATTAGGTTTATTGCATTGTGGGTTAATGGCAGATTTGGGGTTAATATACTTTATTAGGTTTATTGCGATGTGGGTTAATGGCAGATTAGGGTTTAATATACTTTATTAGGTTTATTGCGTTGTGGGTTAAAGGCAGATTAGGGGTTAATATACTTTATTAGGTTTATTGCGATGTGGGTTAATGGCAGATTATGGCATATTAGGGGTTAATAGTTTTATTAGGTTTATTGCGATGTGGGTTAATGGCGGATTAGGGGTTAATAGTTTTATTAGGTTTATTGTGTTGTTGGTTAATGGCAGATTAGGGGTTAATATACTTTATTAGGTTTATTGCGATGTGGGTTAATGGCAGATTAAGGGTTAATAGTTTTATTAGGTTTATTGCGTTGTGGGGTAATGGCAGATTTGGAGTTAATATACTTTACTAGGTTTATTGCGATGTGGGTTAATGGCAGATTAGGGGTTAATATACTTTATTAGGTTTATTGTGATGTGGGTTAATGGTGGATTAGGGGTTAATATACTTTATTAGGTTTATTGTGATGTGGGTTAATGGCGGATTAGGGGTTAATATACTTTATTAGGTTTATTGTGATGTGGGTTAATGGCGGATTAGGGGTTCATCGTTTAATTAGGTTTATTGCGATGGGGGTTAATGGCGGATTAGGGGTTAATATACTTTACTAGGTTTATTGTGATGTGGGTTAATGGCAGATTAGGAGTTAATATACTTTATTAGGTTTATTGCGATGTGGGTTAATGGCAGATTAGGGGTTAATATACTTTATTAGGTTTATTGCGATTTTGGTTAATGGCGATTAGGGGTTAATATACTTTATTAGGTTTATTGCGATGTGGGTTAATGGCAGATTAGGGGTTAATAGTTATATTAGGTTTATTGCGATGTGGGTAATGGCTGATTAGGGGTTAATATACTTTATTAGGTTTATTCTGATATGGATTAATGGCGGATTAGGGGTTAATATACTTTATTAGGTTTATTGCGATGTGGGTTAATGGCGGATTAGGGGTTAATATACTTTATTATGTTTATTGCGATGTGGATTAATGGTGGATTAGGGGTTAATCGTTTTATTAGGTTTATTGCTATGTGGGTTAATGGCGGATTAGGGGTTAATATACTTTATTAGGTTTATTGCGATGTGGGTTACTGGCAGATTAGGGGTTAATATACTTTACTAGGTTTATTGCGATGTGGGTTAATGGCGGATTAGGGGTTAATATACTTTATTAGGTTTATTGCGATGTGGGTAAATGGCAGATTAGGGGTTAATATACTTTATTAGGTTTTTTTGCAATGTGGGTTAATGGCAGATTAGGGGTTAATATACTTTATTAGGTTTATTGCATTGTGTGAGTTAATGGCAGATTAGGGGTTCATATACTTTATTAGGTTTATTGCAATGTGGGTTAATGGCAGATTAGGGGTTAATATACTTTATTTGGTTTATTGCGTTGTGTGGGTTAATGGCAGATTAGGGGTTAATATACTTTATTAGGTTTATTGCGATGTGGGTTAATGGCAGATTAGGGGTTAATATACTTTATTAGGTTTATTGCAATGTGGGTTAATGGTGGATTAGGGGTTAATATACTTTATTAGGTTTATTGCGATGCGGGTTAATGGCAGATTAGGGGTTAATATACTTTATAAGGTTTAATGTGATGTGGGTTAATGGCAGATTAGGGGTTAATATACTTTATTAGGTTTATTGCATTGTGGGTTAATGGCAGATTTGGGGTTAATATACTTTATTAGGTTTATTGCGTTGTGGGTTAAAGGCAGATTAGGGGTTAATATACTTTATTAGGTTTATTGCGTTGTGGGTTAAAGGCAGATTAGGAGTTAATATACTTTACTAGGTTTATTGCGATGTGGGTTTATGGCAGATTAGGGGTTAATATACTTTATTAGGTTTATTGTGATGTGGGTTAATGGTGGATTAGGGGTTAATATACTTTATTAGGTTTATTGTGATGTGGGTTAATGGTGGATTAGGGGTTAATATACTTTACTAGGTTTATTGTGATGTGGGTTAATGGCGGATTAGGGGTTAATATACTTTATTAGGTTTATTGTGATGTGGGTTAATGGCGGATTAGGGGTTCATCGTTTAATTAGGTTTATTGCGATGGGGTTTAATGGCGGATTAGGGGTTAATATACTTTACTAGGTTTATTGTGATGTGGGTTAATGGCAGATTAGGGGTTAATATACTTTATTAGGTTTATTGCGATGTGGGTTAATGGCAGATTAGGGGTTAATATACTTTATTAGGTTTATTGCGATTTGGGTTAATGGCGATTAGGGGTTAATATACTTTATTAGGTTTATTGCGATGTGGGTTAATGGCAGATTAGGGGTTAATAGTTATATTAGGTTTATTGCGATGTGGGTAATGGTGGATTAGGGGTTAATATACTTTATTAGGTTTATTCTGATATGGATTAATGGCGGATTAGGGGTTAATATACTTTATTAGGTTTATTGCGATGTGGGTTAATGGCGGATTAGGGGTTAATATACTTTATTATGTTTATTGCGATGTGGATTAATGGTGGATTAGGGGTTAATCGTTTTATTAGGTTTATTGCTATGTGGGTTAATGGCGGATTAGGGGTTAATATACTTTATTAGGTTTATTGCGATGTGGGTTAATGGCAGATTAGGGGTTAATATACTTTACTAGGTTTATTGCGATGTGGGTTAATGGCGGATTAGGGGTTAATATACTTTATTAGGTTTATTGCGATGTGGGTTAATGGCAGATTAGGGGTTAATATACTTTATTAGGTTTATTGCGTTGTGTGAGTTAATGGCAGATTAGGGGTTCATATACTTTATTAGGTTTATTGCAATTTGGGTTAATGGCGGATCAGGGGTTAATATACTTTATTAGGTTTATTGCGTTGTGTGGGTTAATGGTGGATTAGGGGTTAATATACTTTATTAGGTTTATTGCAATGTGAGTTAATGGCGGATTAGGGGTTAATATACTTTATTAGGTTTATTGCGATGCGGGTTAATGGCAGATTAGGGGTTAATATACTTTATTAGGTTTATTGTGATGTGGGTTAATGGCAGATTAGGGGTTAATATACTTTATTAGGTTTATTGCATTGTGGGTTAATGGCAGATTTGGGGTTAATATACTTTATTAGGTTTATTGCGATGTGGGTTAATGGCAGATTAGGGGTTAATATACTTTATTAGGTTTATTGCGTTGTGGGTTAAAGGCAGATTAGGGGTTAATATACTTTATTAGGTTTATTGCGATGTGGGTTAATGGCAGATTATGGCATATTAGGGGTTAATAGTTTTATTAGGTTTATTGCGATGTTGGTTAATGGCGGATTAGGGGTTAATAGTTTTATTAGTTTTATTGTGTTGTTGGTTAATGGCAGATTAGGGGTTAATATACTTTATTAGGTTTATTGTGATGTGGGTTAATGGCAGATTAGGGGTTAATAGTTTTATTAGGTTTATTGCGTTGTGGGGTAATGGCAGATTAGGAGTTAATATACTTTACTAGGTTTATTGCGATGTGGGTTAATGGCAGATTAGGGGTTAATATACTTTATTAGGTTTATTGTGATGTGGGTTAATGGTGGATTAGGGGTTAATATACTTTATTAAGTTTATTGCGATGTGGGTTAAAGGCAGATTAGGGTTTAATATACTTTATTAGGTTTATTGCGATGTGGGTTAATGGCAGATTATGGCATATTAGGGGTTAATAGTTTTATTAGGTTTATTGCGATGTGGGTTAATGGCGGATTAGGGGTTAATAGATTTATTAGGTTTATTGTGTTGTTGGTTAATGGCAGATTAGGGGTTAATATACTTTATTAGGTTTATTGCGATGTGGGTTAATGGCAGATTAGGGGATAATAGTTTTATTAGGTTTATTGCGTTGTGGGGTAGTGGCAGATTAGGAGTTAATATACTTTACTAGGTTTATTGCGATGAGGGTTAATGGTGGATTAGGGGTTAATATACTTTATTAGGTTTATTGTGATGTGGGTTAATGGCGGATTAGGGGTTAATATACTTTACTAGGTTTATTGTGATGTGGGTTAATGGCGGATTAGGGGTTAATATACTTTATTAGGTTTATTGTGATGTGGGTTAATGGCAGATTAGGGGTTCATCGTTTAATTAGGTTTATTGCGATGGGGGTTAATGGCGGATTAGGGGTTAATATACTTTACTAGGTTTATTGTGATGTGGGTTAATGGCAGATTAGGGGTTAATATACTTTATTAGGTTTATTGCGATCTGGGTTAATGGCAGATTAGGGGTTAATATACTTTATTAGGTTTATTGCGATTTGGGTTAATGGCGATTAGGGGTTAATATACTTTATTAGGTTTATTGCGATGTGGGTTAATGGCAGATTAGGGGTTAATAGTTATATTAGGTTTATTGCGATGTGGGTAATGGTGGATTAGGGGTTAATATACTTTATTAGGTTTATTCTGATATGGATTAATGGCGGATTAGGGGTTAATATACTTTATTAGGTTTATTGCGATGTGGGTTAATGGCGGATTAGGGGTTAATATACTTTATTAGGTTTATTGCGATGTGGGTTAATGGCAGATTAGGGGATAATATACTTTACTAGGTTTATTGCGATGTGGGTTAATGGCGGATTAGGGGTTAATATACTTTATTAGGTTTATTGCGATGTGGGTTAATGGCAGATTAGGGGTTAATATACTTTATTAGGTTTATTGCGATGTGGGTTAATGGCAGATTAGGGGTTAATATACTTTATTAGGTTTATTGTGATGTGGGTTAATGGCAGATTATGGGTTAATATACTTTATTAGGTTTATTGCATTGTGGGTTAATGGCAGATTTGGGGTTAATATACTTTATTAGGTTTATTGCGATGTGGGTTAATGGCAGATTAGGGTTTAATATACTTTATTAGGTTTATTGCGTTGTGGGTTAAAGGCAGATTAGGGGTTAATATACTTTATTAGGTTTATTGCGATGTGGGTTAATGGCAGATTATGGCATATTAGGGGTTAATAGTTTTATTAGGTTTATTGCGATGTGGGTTAATGGCGGATTAGGGGTTAATAGTTTTATTAGGTTTATTGTGTTGTTGGTTAATGGCAGATTAGGGGTTAATATACTTTATTAGGTTTATTGCGATGTGGGTTAATGGCAGATTAGGGGTTAATATACTTTATTAGGTTTATTGTGATGTGGGTTAATGGTGGATTAGGGGTTAATATACTTTATTAGGTTTATTGTGATGTGGGTTAATGGCGGATTAGGGGTTAATATACTTTATTAGGTTTATTGTGATGTGGGTTAATGGCGGATTAGGGGTTCATCGTTTAATTAGGTTTATTGCGATGGGGGTTAATGGCGGATTAGGGGTTAATATACTTTACTAGGTTTATTGTGATGTGGGTTAATGGCAGATTAGGGGTTAATATACTTTATTAGGTTTATTGCGATGTGGGTTAATGGCAGATTAGGGGTTAATATACTTTATTAGGTTTATTGCGATTTGGGTTAATGGCGATTAGGGGTTAATATACTTTATTAGGTTTATTGCGATGTGGGTTAATGGCAGATTAGGGGTTAATAGTTATATTAGGTTTATTGCGATGTGGGTAATGGTGGATTAGGGGTTAATATACTTTATTAGGTTTATTCTGATATGGATTAATGGCGGATTAGGGGTTAATATACTTTATTAGGTTTATTGCGATGTGGGTTAATGGCGGATTAGGGGTTAATATACTTTATTATGTTTATTGCGATGTGGATTAATGGTGGATTAGGGGTTAATCGTTTTATTAGGTTTATTGCTATGTGGGTTAATGGCGGATTAGGGGTTAATATACTTTATTAGGTTTATTGCGATGTGGGTTAATGGCAGATTAGGGGTTAATATACTTTATTAGTTTTTTTTGCAATGTGGGTTAATGGCAGATTAGGGGTTAATATACTTTATTAGGTTTATTGCATTGTGTGAGTTAATGGCAGATTAGGGGTTAATATACTTTATTAGGTTTATTGCGATGTGGGTTAATGGCAGATAAGGGGTTAATATACTTTATTAGGTTTATTGCAATGTGGGTTAATGGTGGATTAGGGGTTAATATACTTTATTAGGTTTATTGCGATGTGAGTTAATGGCGGATTAGGGGTTAATATACTTTATTAGGTTTATTGCGATGCGGGTTAATGGCAGATTAGGGGTTAATATACTTTATTAGGTTTAATGTGATGTGGGTTAATGGCAGATTAGGGGTTAATATACTTTATTAGGTTTATTGCATTGTGGGTTAATGGCAGATTTGGGGTTAATATACTTTATTAGGTTTATTGCAATGTGGGTTAATGGCAGATTAGGGGTTAGTATACTTTATTAGGTTTATTGCGTTGTGGGTTAAAGGCAGATTAGGGGTTAATATACTTTATTAGGTTTATTGCGATGTGGGTTAATGGCAGATTATGGCATATTAGGGGTTAATAGTTTTATTTTGTTTATTGCGATGTGGGTTAATGGCGGATTAGGGGTTAATAGTTTTATTAGGTTTATTGTGTTGTTGGTTAATGGCAGATTAGGGGTTAATATACTTTATTAGGTTTATTGCGATGTGGGTTAATGGCAGATTAGGGGTTAATAGTTTTATTAGGTTTATTGCGTTGTGGGGTAGTGGCAGATTAGGAGTTAATATACTTTACTAGGTTTATTGCGATGTGGGTTAATGGCAGATTAGGGGTTAATATACTTTATTAGGTTTATTGTGATGTGGGTTAATGGTGGATTAGGGGTTAATATACTTTATTAGGTTTATTGTGATGTGGGTTAATGGCGGATTAGGGGTTAATATACTTTACTAGGTTTATTGTGATGTGGGTTAATGGCGGATTAGGGGTTAATATACTTTATTAGGTTTATTGTGATGTGGGTTAATGGCGGATTAGGGGTTCATCGTTTAATTAGGTTTATTGCGATGGGGGTTAATGGCGGATTAGGGGTTAATATACTTTACTAGGTTTATTGTGATGTGGGTTAATGGCAGATTAGGGGTTAATATACTTTATTAGGTTTATTGCGATGTGGGTTAATGGCAGATTAGGGATTAATATACCTTATTAGGTTTATTGTGATTTGGGTTAATGGCGATTAGGGGTTAATATACTTTATTAGGTTTATTGCGATGTGGGTTAATGGCAGATTAGGGGTTAATAGTTATATTAGGTTTATTGCGATGTGGGTAATGGTGGATTAGGGGTTAATATACTTTATTAGGTTTATTCTGATATGGATTAATGGCGGATTAGGGGTTAATATACTTTATTAGGTTTATTGCGATGTGGGTTAATGGCGGATTAGGGGTTAATATACTTTATTATGTTTATTGCGATGTGGATTAATGGTGGATTAGGGGTTAATCGTTTTATTAGGTTTATTGCTATGTGGGTTAATGGCGGATTAGGGGTTAATATACTTTATTAGGTTTATTGCGATGTGGGTTAATGGCAGATTAGGGGTTAATATACTTTACTAGGTTTATTGTGATGTGGGTTAATGGCGGATTAGGGGTTAATATACTTTATTAGGTTTATTGCGATGTGGGTTAATGGCAGATTAGGGGTTAATATACTTTATTAGGTTTTTTTGCAATGTGGGTTAATGGCAGATTAGGGGTTAATATACTTTATTAGGTTTATTGCGTTGTGTGAGTTAATGGCAGATTAGGGGTTCATATACTTTATTAGGTTTATTGCAATTTGGGTTAATGGCGGATCAGGGGTTAATATACTTTATTAGGTTTATTGCGTTGTGTGGGTTAATGGCAGATTAGGGGTTAATATACTTTATTAGGTTTATTGCGATGTGGGTTAATGGCAGATTAGGGGTTAATATACTTTATTAGGTTTATTGCAATGTGGGTTAATGGTGGATTAGGGGTTAATATACTTTATTAGGTTTATTGCGATGTGAGTTAATGGCGGATTAGGGGTTAATATACTTTATTAGGTTTATTGCGATGCGGGTTAATGGCAGATTAGGGGTTAATATACTTTATTAGGTTTATTGTGATGTGGGTTAATGGCAGATTAGGGGTTAATATACTTTATTAGGTTTATTGCATTGTGGGTTAATGGCAGATTTGGGGTTAATATACTTTATTAGGTTTATTGCGATGTGGGTTAATGGCAGATTAGGGGTTAATATACTTTATTAGGTTTATTGCGTTGTGGGTTAAAGGCAGATTAGGGGTTAATATACTTTATTAGGTTTATTGCGATGTGGGTTAATGGCAGATTATGGCATATTAGGGGTTAATAGTTTTATTAGGTTTATTGCGATGTGGGTTAATGGCGGATTAGGGGTTAATATACTTTATTAGGTTTATTGTGATGTGGGTTAATGGCAGATTAGGGGTTAATAGTTATATTAGGTTTATTGCGATGTGGGTAATGGTGGATTAGGGGTTAATATACTTTATTAGGTTTATTGTGATATGGATTAATGGTGGATTAGGGGTTAACCCCTTAAGGACACATATCGTACAGGGTATGTCGCACACAACCTGGTCTTTAAAGACCAGCAACGTACCCTGTACGATATTAGGGGTATAAAGCGGCTGGAAGCGAACCTGATCGCTTCCAGCCGCTTTCCGGTTATTGCAGTGAGGCCATCGATGTGGGCTATGATGTGGAGGGGGGCAGGATCGTGGGCGGGATAGCCGGGCACGCGCACTGAGGCACAAGCGTGCACGGGGGTGGGGGTGGGGGGGGGAACGGCTACACTACAGAAAATGTTTTTAATAAAAGTGGGGTAAAATTTATTTTAATAAAAAACATCTAAGGGATCTGGGAGGGGGTTGGTCTTGGGGGGAAGCTACACTACAGAAAAAATGAATAAAATTAAATTTTTTTTTTTTTTTAGTAAACTGGGTACTGGCAGACAGCTGCCAGTACCCAAGATGGCTACCAATAAGGTAGAGGGGGAGGATTATAGAGCTGTTTGGGGGGGGATCAGGGAGGTTGGGGCTTAAGGGGGGATCCTACACATCAGCATATGTAAATATGCTATATATATTTTTTAAAATACCTTTTATTTTAGTACTGGCAGACTTTCTGCCAGTACTTAAGATGGCGGGGACAATTTTGGGGTGGGAAAGGGAAAAGAGCTGTTTGGGAGGGATCAGGGGGTGTGATGTGTCAGGTGGGAGGCTGATGTCTACCTTAAAGCTAAAATTAACCCTGAAGCTCCCTACAAGCTACCTAATTAACCCCTTCACTGCTAGACATAATACACGTGTGATGCGCAGCGGTATTTAGCGGTCTTCTAATTACCAAAAAGCAACTCCAAAGCCATATATGTCTGCTATTTCTGAACAAAGGGGATCCCAGAGAAGCTTTTACAACCATTTGTGCCATAATTGCACAAGCTGTTTGTAAATTATTTCAGTGAGAAACCTAAAATTGTGAAAAATGTAACGTTTTTTTTTTTTTTATCGCATTTGGCGGTGAAATGGTGGCATGAAATATACCAAGATGGGCCTAGATCAATACTTTGGGTTGTCTACTACACTACACTTAAGCTAAAATTAACTCTACAAGCTCTCTACATGCTCCCTAATTAACCCCTTCACTGCTGGGCATAAAACACGTGTGGTGCGCAGTGGCATTTAGCAGCCTTCTAATTACTAAAAGCAATGCCAAAGCCATATATGTCTGCTATTTCTGAACAAAGGGGATCTCAGAGAAGCATTTACAACCATTTATGCCATAATTGCACAAGTTGTTTGTAAATAATTTCAGTGAGAAACCTAAAGTTTGTGCAAAATAATTGTGAAAAAGTGAACTATTTTTTTTATTTGATCACATTTGGCGGTGAAATGGTGGCATGAAATATACAAAAATGGGCCTAGATCAATACTTTGGGATGTCTACTAAAAAAAATATATATATACATGTCAAGGGATATTCAGGTATTCCTGACAGATATCAGTGTTCCAATGTAACTAGCGCTAATTTTGAAAAAAAAGTGGTTTGGAAATAGCAAAGTGCTACTTGTATTTATGGCCCTATAACTTGCAAAAAAAGCAAAGAACATGTAAACATTGGGTGTTTCTAAACTCAGGACAAAATTTATAAACTATTTAGCAAGGTTGTTTTTTGGTGGTTGTAGATGTGTAACAGATTTTGGCGGTCAAAGTTAGAAAAAGTGTTTTTTTTTCCATTTTTCCTCATATTTTATAAAACATTTTTACAGTAAATTATAATATATGATGAAAATAATGGTATCTTTAGAAAGTCCATTTATAGGCGAGAAAAACGGTATATAATATGTGTGGGTACAGTAAATGAGTAAGGGGAAAATTACAGCTAAACACAAACACTGCAGAAATGTAAAAATAGCCCTTGTCCTTAAGGGAAAGAAATTGAAAAATGGCCTTGTCTTTAAGGGATTAATATACTTTATTAGGTTTATTGCATTGTGGGGTTAATGGCGGATTAGGGGTTAATATACTTTATTAGGTTTATTGTGACCTGGGTTAATGGCAGATTAGGGGTTAATATACTTTATTAGGTTTATTGCGATGTGGGTTAATGGCAGATTAGGGGTTAATATACTTTATTAGGTTTATTGCTATGTGGGTTAATGGCGGATTAGGGGTTAATAGTTTTATTAGGTTTATTGTGTTGGTTAATGGCGGATTAGGGGTTAATAGTTTTATTAGGTTTATTGCGATGTTGGTTAATGGCAGATTAGGGGTTAATATACTGTATTAGGTTTATTGCTATGTGGGTTAATGGCGGATTAGGGGTTAATAGTTGTATTAGGTTTATTGCGATGTTGGTTATTGGCGGATTAGGGGTTAATAGTTTTATTAGGTTTATTGCAATGTGGTTTAATGGTGGATTAGGGGTTAATAGTTTTATTAGGTTTATTGCGATGTTGGTTAATGGCGGATTAGGGGTTAATAGTTTTATTAGGTTTATTGCGATGTGGTTTAATGGCAGGTTAGGGGTTAATATACTTTATTAGGTTTATTGCAATGTTGGTTAATGGCGGATTAGGGGTTAATAGTTTTATTAGGTTTATTGCGATGTGGTTTAATGGTGGATTAGGGGTTAACAGTTTTATTAGGTTTATTGCAATGTTGGTTAATGGCGGATTAGGGGTTAATAGTTTTATTAGGTTTATTGCGATGTGGTTTAATGGCAGGTTAGGGGTTAATATACTTTATTAGGTTTATTGCGATGTGGGTTAATGGCAGATTAGGGGTTAATATACTTTATTAGGTTTATTGCGATTTGGGTTAATGGCGATTAGGGGTTAATATACTTTATTAGGTTTATTGCGATGTGGGTTAATGGCAGATTAGGGGTTAATAGTTATATTAGGTTTATTGCGATGTTGGTAATGGTGGATTAGGGGTTAATATACTTTATTAGGTTTATTCTGATATGGATTAATGGCGGATTAAGGGTTAATATACTTTATTAGGTTTATTGCGATGTGGGTTAATGGCGGATTAGGGGTTAATATACTTTATTAGGTTTATTGCGATGTGGGTTAATGGCAGATTAGGGGTTAATATACTTTACTAGGTTTATTGCGATATGTGGGTTAATTGCGGATTAGGGGTTAATATACTTTATTAGGTTTATTGCGATGTGGGTTAATGGCAGATTAGGGGTTAATATACTTTATTAGGTTTATTGCGATGTGGGTTAATGGCAGATTAGGGGTTAATATACTTTATTAGGTTTATTGTGATGTGGGTTAATGGCAGATTATGGGTTAATATACTTTATTAGGTTTATTGCATTGTGGGTTAATGGCAGATTTGGGGTTAATATACTTTATTAGGTTTATTGCGATGTGGGTTAATGGCAGATTAAGGTTTAATATACTTTATTAGGTTTATTGCGTTGTGGGTTAAAGGCAGATTAGGGGTTAATATACTTTATTAGGTTTATTGCGATGTGGGTTAATGGCAGATTATGGCATATTAGGGGTTAATAGTTTTATTAGGTTTATTGCGATGTGGGTTAATGGCGGATTAGGGGTTAATAGTTTTATTAGGTTTATTGTGTTGTTGGTTAATGGCAGATTAGGGGTTAATATACTTTATTAGGTTTATTGCGATGTGGGTTAATGGCAGATTAGGGGTTAATATACTTTATTAGGTTTATTGTGATGTGGGTTAATGGTGGATTAGGGGTTAATATACTTTATAAGGTTTATTGTGATGTGGGTTAATGGCGGATTAGGGGTTAATATACTTTATTAGGTTTATTGTGATGTGGGTTAATGGCGGATTAGGGGTTCATCGTTTAATTAGGTTTATTGCGATGGGGGTTAATGGCGGATTAGGGGTTAATATACTTTATTAGGTTTATTGCGATGTGGGTTAATGGCAGATTAGGGGTTAATATACTTTATTAGGTTTATTGCGATTTGGGTTAATGGCGATTAGGGGTTAATATACTTTATTAGGTTTATTGCGATGTGGGTTAATGGCAGATTAGGGGTTAATAGTTATATTAGGTTTATTGCGATGTGGGTAATGGTGGATTAGGGGTTAATATACTTTATTAGGTTTATTCTGATATGGATTAATGGCGGATTAGGGGTTAATATACTTTATTAGGTTTATTGCGATGTGGGTTAATGGCGGATTAGGGGTTAATATACTTTATTATGTTTATTGCGATGTGGATTAATGGTGGATTAGGGGTTAATCGTTTTATTAGGTTTATTGCTATGTGGGTTAATGGCGGATTAGGGGTTAATATACTTTATTAGGTTTATTGCGATGTGGGTTAATGGCAGATTAGGGGTTAATATACTTTACTAGGTTTATTGCGATGTGGGTTAATGGCGGATTAGGGGTTAATATACTTTATTAGGTTTATTGCGATGTGGGTTAATGGCAGATTAGGGGTTAATATACTTTATTAGGTTTTTTTGCAATGTGGGTTAATGGCAGATTAGGGGTTAATATACTTTATTAGGTTTATTGCATTGTGTGAGTTAATGTCAGATTAGGGGTTAATATACTTTATTAGGTTTATTGCGATGTGGGTTAATGGCAAATTAGGGGTTAATATACTTTATTAGGTTTATTGCAATGTGGGTTAATGGTGGATTAGGGGTTAATATACTTTATTAGGTTTATTGCGATGTGAGTTAATGGCGGATTAGGGGTTAATATACTTTATTAGGTTTATTGCGATGCGGGTTAATGGCAGATTAGGGGTTAATATACTTTATTAGGTTTAATGTGATGTGGGTTAATGGCAGATTAGGGGTTAATATACTTTATTAGGTTTATTGCATTGTGGGTTAATGGCAGATTTGGGGTTAATATACTTTATTAGGTTTATTGCGATGTGGGTTAATGGCAGATTAGGGGTTAATATACTTTATTAGGTTTATTGCGTTGTGGGTTAAAGGCAGATTAGGGGTTAATATACTTTATTAGGTTTATTGCGATGTGGGTTAATGGCAGATTATGTCATATTAGGGGTTAATAGTTTTATTAGGTTTATTGCGATGTGGGTTAATGGCGGATTAGGGGTTAATAGTTTTATTAGGTTTATTGTGTTGTTGGTTAATGGCAGATTAGGGGTTAATATACTTTATTAGGTTTATTGCGATGTGGGTTAATGGCAGATTAGGGGTTAATAGTTTTATTAGGTTTATTGCGTTGTGGGGTAGTGGCAGATTAGGAGTTAATATACTTTACTAGGTTTATTGCGATGTGGGTTAATGGCAGATTAGGGGTTAATATACTTTATTAGGTTTATTGCGATTTGGGTTAATGGCGATTAGGGGTTAATATACTTTATTAGGTTTATTGCGATGTGGGTTAATGGCAGATTAGGGGTTAATAGTTATATTAGGTTTATTGCGATGTGGGTAATGGTGGATTAGGGGTTAATATACTTTATTAGGTTTATTCTGATATGGATTAATGGCGGATTAGGGGTTAATATACTTTATTAGGTTTATTGCGATGTGGGTTAATGGCGGATTAGGGGTTAATATACTTTATTATGTTTATTGCGATGTGGATTAATGGTGGATTAGGGGTTAATCGTTTTATTAGGTTTATTGCTATGTGGGTTAATGGCGGATTAGGGGTTAATATACTTTTTTAGGTTTATTGCGATGTGGGTTAATGGCAGATTAGGGGTTAATATACTTTACTAGGTTTATTGCGATGTGGGTTAGTGGCGGATTAGGGGTTAATATACTTTATTAGGTTTATTGCGATGTGGGTTAATGGCAGATTAGGGGTTAATATACTTTATTAGGTTTTTTTGCAATGTGGGTTAATGGCAGATTAGGGGTTAATATACTTTATTAGGTTTATTGCGTTGTGTGAGTTAATGGCAGATTAGGGGTTCATATACTTTATTAGGTTTATTGCATTTTGGGTTAATGGCGGATCAGGGGTTAATATACTTTATTAGGTTTATTGCGTTGTGTGGGTTAATGGCAGATTAGGGGTTAATATACTTTATTAGGTTTATTGCGATGTGGGTTAATGGCAGATTAGGGGTTAATATACTTTATTAGGTTTATTGCAATGTGGGTTAATGGTGGATTAGGGGTTAATATACTTTATTAGGTTTATTGCGATGTGAGTTAATGGCGGATTAGGGGTTAATATACTTTATTAAATTTATTGCGATGCGGGTTAATTGCAGATTAGGGGTTAATATACTTTATTAGGTTTATTGTGATGTGGGTTAATGGCAGATTAGGGGTTAATATACTTTGTTAGGTTTATTGCATTGTGGGTTAATGGCAGATTTTGGGGTTAATATACTTTATTAGGTTTATTGCGATGTGGGTTAATGGCAGATTAGGGGTTAATATACTTTATTAGGTTTATTGCGTTGTGGGTTAAAGGCAGATTAGGGGTTAATATACTTTATTAGGTTTATTGCGATGTGGGTTAATGGCAGATTATGGCATATTAGGGGTTAATAGTTTTATTAGGTTTATTGCGATGTGGGTTAATGGCGGATTAGGGGTTAATAGTTTTATTAGTTTTATTGTGTTGTTGGTTAATGGCAGATTAGGGGTTAATATACTTTATTAGGTTTATTGTGATGTGGGTTAATGGCAGATTAGGGGTTAATAGTTTTATTAGGTTTATTGCGTTGTGGGGTAATGGCAGATTAGGAGTTAATATACTTTACTAGGTTTATTGCGATGTGGGTTAATGGCAGATTAGGGGTTAATATACTTTATTAGGTTTATTGTGATGTGGGTTAATGGTGGATTAGGGGTTAATATACTTTATTAGGTTTATTGTGATGTGGGTTAATGGCGGATTAGGGGTTAATATACTTTACTAGGTTTATTGCGATGTGGGTTAATGGCAGATTAGGGGTTAATATACTTTATTAGGTTTATTGCGATTTTGGTTAATGGCGATTAGGGGTTAATATACTTTATTAGGTTTATTGTGATGTGGGTTAATGGCAGATTAGGGGTTAATAGTTATATTAGGTTTATTGCGATGTGGGTAATGGTGGATTAGGGGTTAATATACTTTATTAGGTTTATTGTGATATGGATTAATGGTGGATTAGGGGTTAACCCCTTAAGGACACATATCGTACAGGGTATGTCGCACACAACCTGGTCTTTAAAGACCAGCAACGTACCCTGTACGATATTAGGGGTATAAAGCGGCTGGAAGCGAACCTGATCGCTTCCAGCCGCTTTCCGGTTATTGCAGTGAGGCCATCGATGTGGGCTATGATGTGGAGGGGGGCAGGATCGTGGGCGGGATAGCCGGGCACGCGCACTGAGGCACAAGCGTGCACGGGGGGGGGGGGGGGGGGGGGCAACGGCTACACTACAGAAAATGTTTTTAATAAAAGTGGGGTAAAATTTATTTTAATAAAAAACATCTAAGGGATCTGGGAGGGGGTTGGTCTTGGGGGGAAGCTACACTACAGAAAAAATGAATAAAATTAAATTTTTTTTTTTTTTTAGTAAACTGGGTACTGGCAGACAGCTGCCAGTACCCAAGATGGCTACCAATAAGGTAGAGGGGGAGGATTATAGAGCTGTTTGGGGGGGATCAGGGAGGTTGGGGCTTAAGGGGGGATCCTACACATCAGCATATGTAAATATGCTATATATATTTTTTAAAATACCTTTTATTTTAGTACTGGCAGACTTTCTGCCAGTACTTAAGATGGCGGGGAAAATTTTGGGGTGGGAAAGGGAAAAGAGCTGTTTGGGAGGGATCAGGGGGTGTGATGTGTCAGGTGGGAGGCTGATGTCTACCTTAAAGCTAAAATTAACCCTGAAGCTCCCTACAAGCTACCTAATTAACCCCTTCACTGCTAGACATAATACACGTGTGATGCGCAGCGGTATTTAGCGGTCTTCTAATTACCAAAAAGCAACTCCAAAGCCATATATGTCTGCTATTTCTGAACAAAGGGGATCCCAGAGAAGCTTTTACAACCATTTGTGCCATAATTGCACAAGCTGTTTGTAAATTATTTCAGTGAGAAACCTAAAATTGTGAAAAATGTAACGTTTTTTTTTTTTTATCGCATTTGGCGGTGAAATGGTGGCATGAAATATACCAAGATGGGCCTAGATCAATACTTTGGGTTGTCTACTACACTACACTTAAGCTAAAATTAACTCTACAAGCTCCCTACAAGCTCCCTACAAGCTCCCTAATTAACCCCTTCACTGCTGGGCATAAAACACGTGTGGTGCGCAGTGGCATTTAGCAGCCTTCTAATTACTAAAAGCAATGCCAAAGCCATATATGTCTGCTATTTCTGAACAAAGGGGATCTCAGAGAAGCATTTACAACCATTTATGCCATAATTGCACAAGTTGTTTGTAAATAATTTCAGTGAGAAACCTAAAGTTTGTGCAAAATAATTGTGAAAAAGTGAACTATTTTTTTTATTTGATCACATTTGGCGGTGAAATGGTGGCATGAAATATACAAAAATGGGCCTAGATCAATACTTTGGGATGTCTACTAAAAAAAATATATATATACATGTCAAGGGATATTCAGGTATTCCTGACAGATATCAGTGTTCCAATGTAACTAGCGCTAATTTTGAAAAAAAAGTGGTTTGGAAATAGCAAAGTGCTACTTGTATTTATGGCCCTATAACTTGCAAAAAAAGCAAAGAACATGTAAACATTGGGTGTTTCTAAACTCAGGACAAAATTTATAAACTATTTAGCAAGGTTGTTTTTTGGTGGTTGTAGATGTGTAACAGATTTTGGCGGTCAAAGTTAGAAAAAGTGTTTTTTTTCCATTTTTCCTCATATTTTATAAAACATTTTTACAGTAAATTATAATATATGATGAAAATAATGGTATCTTTAGAAAGTCCATTTATAGGCGAGAAAAACGGTATATAATATGTGTGGGTACAGTAAATGAGTAAGGGGAAAATTACAGCTAAACACAAACACTGCAGAAATGTAAAAATAGCCCTTGTCCTTAAGGGAAAGAAATTGAAAAATGGCCTTGTCTTTAAGGGATTAATATACTTTATTAGGTTTATTGCATTGTGGGGTTAATGGCGGATTAGGGGTTAATATACTTTATTAGGTTTATTGTGACCTGGGTTAATGGCAGATTAGGGGTTAATATACTTTATTAGGTTTATTGCGATGTGGGTTAATGGCAGATTAGGGGTTAATATACTTTATTAGGTTTATTGCTATGTGGGTTAATGGCGGATTAGGGGTTAATATACTTTATTAGGTTTATTGCGATGTTGGTTAATGGCAGATTAGGGGTTAATAGTTGTATTAGGTTTATTGCGATGTTGGTTATTGGCGGATTAGGGGTTAATAGTTTTATTAGGTTTATTGCAATGTGGTTTAATGGTGGATTAGGGGTTAATAGTTTTATTAGGTTTATTGCGATGTTGGTTAATGGCGGATTAGGGGTTAATAGTTTTATTAGGTTTATTGCGATGTGGTTTAATGGCAGGTTAGGGGTTAATATACTTTATTAGGTTTATTGCAATGTTGGTTAATGGCGGATTAGGGGTTAATAGTTTTATTAGGTTTATTGCGATGTGGTTTAATGGTGGATTAGGGGTTAACAGTTTTATTAGGTTTATTGCGATGTTGGTTAATGGCGGATTAGGGGTTAATAGTTTTATTAGGTTTATTGCGATGTGGTTTAATGGCAGGTTAGGGGTTAATATACTTTATTAGGTTTATTGTGATGTTGGTTAATGGCAGATTAGTGGTTAATAGTTTTATTAGGTTTATTGCGATGTGGTTTAATGGTGGATTAGGGGTTAATATACTTTATTAGGTTTATTGCGATGTTGGTTAAAGGGACAGTCAAGTATAAATTAAACTTTCATTATTCAGATAGGACTTTTAATTTTAATCAACTTTCCAATTTACTTTTATCATCAAATTTGCTTTTTTCTCTTGGTATTCTTAGTTTAGGCTCATATGCTAATTTCTAAGCCCTTGAGGGCTGCCTCTTATCACATGCTTTTTAAATCTCTTTTCAACACAAAGAGACAGAAAGTACATGTGGGCCATATAGATAACACTGTGTTCAGGCACAGGGGGTTATTTAAGATTTAGCACAACACAATGCTAACTGCAAGACAATAGATAATAAACAGTCACAGTCATGTGATCAGGGGGCTGGAAGACGGTTCCTAGATACAAGGTAATCACAAAGGTAAAAAGTATATTATTATACCTGTGTTAGTTATGCAAAACTGGGGAATGGGTAATAAAGGGATTATCTATCTTTTAAAACAATAACAATTCTATGGTTGACTGTCCCTTTAATGGCAGATTAGGGGTTAATATACTTTATTAGGTTAATTGCGATGTGGGTTAATGGCTGATTAGGGGTTAATAGTTTTATTAGGTTTATTGTGATGTGGGTTAATGGCGGATTAGAGGTTAATAGTTTTATTAGGTTTATTGCAATGTGGGTTAATGGTGGATTAGGGGTTAATAGTTTTATTAGCTTTATTGCGATGTGGGTTAATGGTGGATTAGGGGTTAATAGTTTTATTAGGTTTATTGCGATGTGGGTTAATGGTGGATTAGGGGTTAATAGTTTTATTAGGTAGATCTCGACGTGGGTGAATTGCAGATTAGGGGTTAATAGTTTAATTAGGTATATTGCATTGTGGGGGTTGTCGGTTTCATGAGTTAATACTTTTATTATTAGTTGCAATGTGGGTTTGATGGCGGTTATAGGGGGTTTGACGTGTCGGTTTATTTTTGGGAGTCATGTTAGACTTTTAAGGGAGATTTTACTTTTTTTTTTTTCTTAGGCGCCGGCAGTTTCTAAAGTGCCGTAAATTAGGCAACTCCAGAAATGTGTATTTACGCACATTTCTGGACATCGCTAGTTTATCCGACTTACAGCACTTTATGAACTGCCGGCGGGGTTATTTAATACCTTGATGTGCGAGGTGAAATTACGGGTGGTGTGGGTTTCAGCAGTTACGCTGAAGCTTGCACCGTATATGTAATCTCGCCCATTGTGTGAGCGAAAATAAAATGAGTGCGCCAATTGTAATCTAGCCCTTGGTCTGGAACCTGCCCATGCATCTAATGAGGTGATTTTTCCACTATCCACTTGGATCCAATATTCTCCCATTATGGAAACTGTGTCATCATTTGCACTGGGATCTCCCTAATCTCGAGAAACACATGTTGGGAGCTGATAAACAGTCAATAAAAAGAATGACTGGAATTGACCCTATAATAAAATAAACATGCACTAAAAGCTTTTCAAAGAGTGTGTCCCTGGACATGAACGTTTTGTATGCACATCTTTTGCAATGGTGTCATTAATTTATGATTCAGAAATAAAAAATGACTTTAATATCCATTTAATTACCTGATATATTATCATGTGCCATTACTCATAAGACATTTCATGTATCTAGTCCTCTTTCTAATTACCTTTGTCCTTTAACATCTGAAAAAAAAATATTCTTTCTAGACTGCAATTTCTAAGACTTAAAATGTCACATATACAGATTCAATGTTATTTAAACATTAATATTCTAATGGATTTTTGTTTAATAAAGTTCTGCTTTGAATAAGCTCATTAGATTTAATATAAATTCATTTATTTCTTTTCATTTTTCAATGTAATTATATCTGTGCAGATTGAGCTCTGAAGTCCAGCGGTCAATACTAGTGGAGTGTTTATTGATTCTGTAGAACATAGCTTGGTATAGGTGAACGTGACGCTGGCATTTTTAATTTGCTCTTGTCTCTGTTACCTTTTTGTAGTTACTATTACTCAGAAAACCTATATGTGTATGAAGAAGTGTTAGTATCTCTTAATGATCTTTGTTACCTTTTTGTAGTTACTATTACTCAGAAAACCTATATGTGTATGAAGAAGTGTTAGTATATCTCTTAATGATCTTTGTTACCTTTTTGTAGTTACTATTACTCAGAAAACCTATATGTGTATGAAGAAGTGTTAGTATATCTCTTAATGATCTTTGTTACCTTTTTGTAGTTACTATTACTCAGAAAACCTATATGTGTATGAAGAAGTGTTAGTATCTCTCTTAATGATCTCTGTTACCTTTTTGTAGTTACTATTACTCATAAAACCTTTATGTGTATGAAGAAGTGTTAGTATCTCTCTTAAAGGGACAGTCTACACCAGAATTTTTATTGTTTTAAAAGATAGATAATCCCTTTATTACCCATTTCCCAGTTTGGCTTAACTAACACAGTTATAATAATATACTTTTAACCTCTGTGATTATCTTGTATCTAAGCCTCTGCAAACTGCCCCTTTTTTCAGTTCTTTTGACAGACTTGCAGTCTAGTCAATCAGTGCCTGCTCCCAGATAACTTCTCGTGCACGAGCACAGTGTTATCTATATGAAATACGTGAACTAACACCCTCTAGTGGTGAAAAACTGTTAAAATGCAATCTGAAAGAGGTGGGCTTCAAGGTCAAAGAAAATAGCATATGAACCTCCTAAGTTAAGCTTTCAACTAAGAATACCAAGAGAACAAAGCAAAATTGGTGATAAAAGTAAATTGGAAAATTGTTTAAAATTACATGCTCTATCTGAATCATGAAAGTTTATTTTGACCTAGACTGTCCCTTTAATGATCTCTGTTACCTTTTTGTAGTTACTATTACTCAGAAAACCTATATGTGTATGAAGAAGTGTTAGTATCTCTCTTAATGATCTCTGTTACCTTTTTGTAGTTACTATTACTCAGAAAACCTATATGTGTATGAAGAAGTGTTAGTATCTCTCTTAATGATCTCTGTTACCTTTTTGTAGTTACTATTACTCAGAAAACCTATATGTGTATGAAGAAGTGTTAGTATCTCTCTTAATGATCTCTGTTACCTTTTTGTAGTTACTATTACTCAGAAAACCTATATGTGTATGAAGAAGTGTTAGTATCTCTCTTAATGATTGATACTGCAGCATTTCCATGGCTTCGATTCCTCTAATCACAGTTTCAAAGTTAGGGTCTGCGTGGGAACAACCGGTTTACAGACAAACGCACAAAATTAATTGCACATCAAGCTCTAGGGATTCAAAATTAAATCATTTCTTAAAGATGGTTTAATTTTTTTTCCCATCTCCGAGTTTTTATTGAATTATCCAGAACAATATATTCTATTTTCAAAGTTGTTGTTTCCATTTATTGTTCCATGTATTTATCTTCAAAACACTTCTCTCCTACGCAGGTTTGCAACTACTTTCTTCTTGTTTTTATGCAGAGAGAACAACTTATTTTTTTCAAGCACTTTAGCTTGGAAGTAGAGAAATCTGTCCATATAATACAAAAGTTATAAGATATGACAAAAGAATAGACCTCTTGCAGATTCAGGGCTACATTGTGAGTGGAGCACTATTTAGCAATTAGATGCCTATCTATCAAGCTCCGAATAGAGCTTGATGGCCCGTGTTTCTGGCGAGTCTTCAGACTCGCTGCTCCATAACCCTGTCCGCCTGCTCTGAGCAGGTGGACAGGAATCGCCGTAATTCAACCCGATCGAATATGATCAGGTTTATTGACACCTCCCTGCTGGCGGCCGATTGGCCGCGAGTCAGCAGGGGGCGGCGTTGCACCAACAGCTCTTGTGAGCTGCTGGTGCACTGCTGAATACGGAGAGTGTATTGCTCTCCGCATTCAGAGAGGTCTTGCGGATGCAAGACCTTTCATAAATAGAGGCCAGACTCTCTTGAGCTAACTGAGCTAAAAGTAAGATTTTTTGCGCGTTGGGTTGCGCTTGTATTACAACTTGAAAGTAAACCTTTTTTGCTTGCACAGTGATCCAATGTGCGTAAAAAAAACAAACTTCCAATATCCCTTGCGCAATAAAGTATCCCCCCATAGAAGTCAATGGAGAAAAAAGTGGGGAAAAAACTAACACCGTACTTGCATGCCAACCCGATCACATATTCTCAAGTGCGCTAACCCAACATGAAAATATGAATATTTCACATTGCAATGTTCTTCACATAGCATAATGTTCTATTTATTCATAAATACATATTTCTACATATATTTGATGTTATTTTGGTACAATATATATTTATACCTATATAAATACATGATTATATATAGGTATCGATATATACAGATATATACAGTATCTCACAAAAGTGAGTACACCCCTCACATTTTTGTAAATATTTTAATATATTTTTTCATGTGACAACAGGGAAGAAATGACACTTTGCTACAATGTAAAGTAGTGAGTGTACAGCCTGTATAACAGTGTAAATATTTATTATATCTTTTCATGTGACAACACTGAAGAAATGACACTTTACTACAATGTAAAGTAGTGAGTGTACAGCCTGTATAACAGTGTAAATATTTTATTATATCTTTTCATGTGACAACACTGAAGAAATGACACTTTGCTACAATGTAAAGTAGTGAGTGTACAGCCTGTATAACAGTGTAAATTTGCTGTACCCTCAAAATAACTCAACACACAGCCATTAATGTCTAAACTGTTGGCAACAAAAGTGAGTACACCCCTAAGTGGAAATGTCCATATTGGGCCCAATTAGCTATTTTCCTTCCCCGGTGTCATGTGACTCGTTAGTGTTATAAGGTCTCAGGTGTGAATGGGGAGCAGGTGTGTTAAATTTGGTGTTATCACTCTCACACTCTCTCGTACTGGTCACTGGAAGTTCGACAATGGCACCTCATGGCAAAGAACTCTCTGAGAATCTACATAAAGATGGCCTAGACTATAAGAAGATTGCCAAGACCCTGAAACTGAGCTGTAGCACGGTGGGCAAGACCATACAGCGGTTTCACAGGACAGGTTCCACTCAGAACAGGCCTTGCCATGGTTGACCAAAGAAAATGAGTGCACATGCTCAGCCTCATATCCAGAGGTTGTCTTTGGGAAATAGACGTATGGGTGCTGCCAGCATTGCTGCAGAGGTTGAAGGGATGTGTGGTCAGCCTGTCAGCGCTCAGACCATACGCCGCACACTGCATGAAATTGGTCTGCATGGCTGTCGTCCCAGAAGGAAGCCTCTTCTAAAGATTATGCACAAGAAAGCCCACAAACAGTTTGCTGAAAACAAGCAGACTAAGCACATGGATTACTGGAACTGTGTCCGATGAGACCAAGATAAACTTATTTGGTTCAGATGATGTCAAGCGTTTGTGGCAGCAACAAGGTGAGGGGTACAAAGACAAGTATGTCTTGCCTACAGTCAAGCATTTTGGTGGGAGTGTTATGGTCTGGGCCTGCATGAGTGCTGCCAGCACTGGGGAGCTACAGTTCATTGAGGGAACCATTAATGCCAACATGTACTGTGACATACTGAAGCAGAGCATGATCCCCTGCCTTCAGAGACTGGGCCGCAGGGCAGTATTCCAACATGATAACGACCCCAAACACACCTCCAAGACAACCACTGCCTTGCTAAAGAAGCTGAGGGTAAAGGTGATGGACTGGCCAAGCATGTCTCAATACCTAAACCCTATTGAGCATCTGTGGGGTATCCTCAAATGGAAGGTGGGGTATCCTCAAATGGAAGGTGGGGGAGCACAAAGTCTCTAACATCCACCAGCTCCGTGATGTCGTCATGGAGGAGTGGAAGAGGACTCCAGTGGCAACCTGTAAAGCTCTGGTGAACTCCATGCCCAAGAGGATTAAGGCAGTGCGGGAAAATAATGGTGGCCACACAAAATATTGACACTTTGGGCCCAATTTGGACATTTTCACTTTGGGGTGTACTCACTTTGGTTTAGACATTAAAGGGACAGTCTAATCCAAAATAAGCTTTCATGATTCAGATAGGGAATGTCATTTTAAACAATCTTCTAAATTACTTTTTTATCACCAATTTTGCTTTGTTCTCTTGGTATTCTTAGTTGAAAGCTAAACCTAGAAGGATCATATACTAATTTCTAAGCCCTTGAAGGCTGCCTCTCCTCTCAGGGCATTTTAACAGTTTTTCACCACTAGAGGGTGTTAGTTCATGTGTGTCATATAGATAACACTGTGCTCACGCACGTGAAGTTCCAGGGAGCCAGCACTGATTGGCTAAAATGCATGTCTGTCAAAAGAACTGAAAAAAGGGGGCAGTTTGCAGAGACTTAGATACAAGATAATCACAGAGGTATAAAGTGTATTTATATAACTGTGTTGGTTATGCATGTTACGGTACCAACAGGATACCAAGGGTTAACACCAGATGAACAATGTCCTGCATAGGGAATCAGCTATTCACAACCCAGCCAGTTTTCAGGTTTAAAACAGAATGTCATTTATTAAAGTCTAGATGCCTAGTATTTATACAAGTTTGACCCCAGATGGGGGGGGGGGGGGGTTGAAAGACTGTTGTACATTACATGGAGGGAACACGCCCTTTGACAGACCACAATAGAATCACATACTTTACTTAGGCAGATAACAACTTAAACACAAAACACATTTGGCTTGTCTTATCACCTAGCGTCTGCTCTCTGAGGGTGATTAAACAATGGACTGTTTATCACTAACTTTAATGACAGTACACAATAGCTTCTTAAAGTGGAACACAGTTAACTCCTTCAGTACTGACAGAAGGGTCTGTCACAATGCAAAACTGGGGAATGGGTATTAAAATTATCTATCTTTTAAAACAATACAAATTCTGGTGTAGACTGTCCCTTTAATGGCTGTGTGTTAAGTTATGTTGAGGGGACAGCAAATTTACACTGTTATACAGGCTGTACACTCACTACTTTACATTGCAGAAAAGTGTCATTTCTTCAGTGTTGTCACATGAAAAGATATAATAAATATTTACACTGTTATACAGGCTGTACACTCACTACTTTACATTGCAGTAAAGTGTCATTTCTTCAGTGTTGTCACATGAAAAGATATAATAAATATTTACACTGTTATACAGGCTGTACACTCACTACTTTACATTGTAGCAAAGTGCCATTTCTTCAGTGTTGTCACATGAAAAGATATAATAAAATATTTACACTGTTATACAGACTGTACACTCACTACTTTACATTGTAGTAAAGTGTCATTTCTTCAGTGTTGTCACATGAAAAGATATAATAAAATATTTACACTGTTATACAGACTGTACACTCACTACTTTACATTGCAGTAAAGTGTCATTTCTTCAGTGTTGTCACATGAAAAGATATAATAAATATATACACTGTTATACAGGCTGTACACTCACTACTTTACATTGTAGTGTCATTTCTTCAGTGTTGTCACATGAAAAGATATAATAAATATATACACTGGTATACAGGCTGTATACTCACTACTTTACATTGTAGTAAAGTGTAATTTCTTCAGTGTTGTTACATGAAAAGATATAATAAAATATTTACACTGTTATACAGACTGTACACTCACTACTTTACATTGTAGTAAAGTGTAATTTCTTCAGTGTTGTCACATGAAAAGATATAATAAAATATTTACACTGTTATACAGGCTGTACACTCACTACTTTACATTGCAGAAAAGTGTCATTTCTTCAGTGTTGTCACATGAAAAGATATAATAAATATTTACACTGTTATACAGACTGTACACTCACTACTTTACATTGCAGAAAAGTGTCATTTCTTCAGTGCTGTCACATGAAAAGATATAATAAATATTTACACTGTTATACAGGCTGTACACTCACTACTTTACATTGTAACAAAGTGTCATTTCTTCAGTGTTGTCACATGAAAAGATATAATAAATATTTACACTGTTATACAGGCTGTACACTCACTACTTTACATTGTAACAAAGTGTCATTTCTTCAGTGTTGTCACATGAAAAGCTATAATAAAATATTTACACTGTTATACAGACTGTACACTCACTACTTTACATTGTAGTAAAGTGTCATTTCTTCAGTGTTGTCACATGAAAAGATATAATAAAATATTTACACTGTTATACAGACTGTACACTCACTACTTTACATTGCAGTAAAGTGTCATTTCTTCAGTGTTGTCACATGAAAAGATATAATAAATATATACACTGTTATACAGGCTGTACACTCACTACTTTACATTGTAGTGTCATTTCTTCAGTGTTGTCACATGAAAAGATATAATAAATATATACACTGGTATACAGGCTGTATACTCACTACTTTACATTGTAGTAAAGTGTAATTTCTTCAGTGTTGTTACATGAAAAGATATAATAAAATATTTACACTGTTATACAGACTGTACACTCACTACTTTACATTGTAGTAAAGTGTAATTTCTTCAGTGTTGTCACATGAAAAGATATAATAAAATATTTACACTGTTATACAGGCTGTACACTCACTACTTTACATTGCAGAAAAGTGTCATTTCTTCAGTGTTGTCACATGAAAAGATATAATAAATATTTACACTGTTATACAGACTGTACACTCACTACTTTACATTGCAGAAAAGTGTCATTTCTTCAGTGCTGTCACATGAAAAGATATAATAAATATTTACACTGTTATACAGGCTGTACACTCACTACTTTACATTGTAACAAAGTGTCATTTCTTCAGTGTTGTCACATGAAAAGATATAATAAAATATTTACACTGTTATACAGGCTGTATACTCACTACTTTACATTGTAGTAAAGTGTCATTTCTTCAGTGCTGTCACATGAAAAGATATAATAAATATTTACACTGTTATACAGGCTGTACACTCACTACTTTACATTGTAACAAAGTGTCATTTCTTCAGTGCTGTCACATGAAAAGATATAATAAATATTTACACTGTTATACAGGCTGTATACTCACTACTTTACATTGTAGTAAAGTGTCATTTCTTCAGTGTTGTCACATGAAAAGATATAATAAAATATTTACACTGTTATACAGGCTGTACACTCACTACTCTACATTGTAGTAAAGTGTCATTTCTTCAGTGTTGTCACATGAAAAGATATAATAAAATATTTACACTGTTATACAGGCTGTATACTCACTACTTTACATTGTAGTAAAGTGTCATTTCTTCAGTGCTGTCACATGAAAAGATATAATAAATATTTACACTGTTATACAGGCTGTACACTCACTACTTTACATTGTAACAAAGTGTCATTTCTTCAGTGCTGTCACATGAAAAGATATAATAAATATTTACACTGTTATACAGGCTGTATACTCACTACTTTACATTGTAGTAAAGTGTCATTTCTTCAGTGTTGTCACATGAAAAGATATAATAAAATAGTTACACTATTATACAGGCTGTATACTCACTACTTTACATTGTAGTAAAGTGTCATTTCTTCAGTGTTGTCACATGAAAAGATATAATAAAATATTTACACTGTTATACAGGCTGTACACTCACTACTCTACATTGTAGTAAAGTGTCATTTCTTCAGTGTTGCACATGAAAAGATATAATAAAATATTTTCACAAATGCGAGGGGTGTTGTCACTTTTGTGCGATACTGTATATATAGGAATATCTATTTATAAATATATAGCACATATTTTTCTATGTGCAGAACATTGGAATGTGAACTATTTACAGTAAATACATAGTTTAAACCTTTATTAAATATGAATATTGAATAAATATGCTTTGATATGTTTTCCTCGAATTGACTGCAAAGGGATCCAATGCACTTATGTGTATTTATGTGTTTATATGTGTATCATTTGTCTGTAAATACATATATACTGTACATATGTACACACATATAAACATTTATATATATACACACACATACTGTACATAAGTACACACATATAAACATTTATATATATACAGTATAATATATATACACACACATACTGTACATAAGTACACACATATAAACATTTATATATATACAGTATAATATATATATACACACATACTGTACATAAGTACACACATATAAACATTTATATATATACACACATACTGTACATAAGTACACACATATAAACATTTATATATATACAGTATAATATATATATACACACATACTGTACATAAGTACACACATATAAACATTTATATATATACACACATACTGTACATAAGTACACACATATAAACATTTATATATACACACACATACTGTACATAAGTACACACATATAAACATTTATATATATACACACATACTGTACATAAGTACACACATATAAACATTTATATATATACAGTATAATATATATACACACATACTGTACATAAGTACACACATATAAACATTTATATATACACACACATACTGTACATAAGTACACACATATAAACATTTATATATACACACACATACTGTACATAAGTACACACATATAAACATTTATATATATACAGTATAATATATATATACACACATACTGTACATAAGTACACACATATAAACATTTATATATATACACACATACTGTACATAAGTACACACATATAAACATTTATATATATACAGTATAATATATATATACACACATACTGTACATAAGTACACACATATAAACATTTATATATATACACACATACTGTACATAAGTACACACATATAAACATTTATATATATACACACATACTGTACATAAGTACACACATATAAACATTTATATATATACAGTATAATATATATACACACACACATACTGTACATAAGTACACACATATAAACATTTATATATATACAATATAATATATATATATATACACACATACTGTACATAAGTACACACATATAAACATTTATATATATACAGTATAATATATATATACACACATACTGTACATAAGTACACACATATAAACATTTATATATATACACACATACTGTACATAAGTACACACATATAAACATTTATATATATACAGTATAATATATATACACACATACTGTACATAAGTACACACATATAAACATTTATATATATACAGTATAATATATATACACACATACTGTACATAAGTACACACATATAAACATTTATATATATACACACATACTGTACATAAGTACACACATATAAACATTTATATATATACACACATACTGTACATAAGTACACACATATAAACATTTATATATACACACACATACTGTACATAAGTACACACATATAAACATTTATATATATACAGTATAATATATATATACACACACATACTGTACATAAGTACACACATATAAACATTTATATATATACACACATACTGTACATAAGTACACACATATAAACATTTATATATATACAGTATAATATATATATACACACATACTGTACATAAGTACACACATATAAACATTTATATATATACACACATACTGTACATAAGTACACACATATAAACATTTATATATATACAGTATAATATATATACACACATACTGTACATAAGTACACACATATAAACATTTATATATATACACACATACTGTACATAAGTACACACATATAAACATTTATATATACACACACATACTGTACATAAGTACACACATATAAACATTTATATATATACAGTATAATATATATATACACACATACTGTACATAAGTACACACATATAAACATTTATATATATACACACATACTGTACATAAGTACACACATATAAACATTTATATATATACAGTATAATATATATATACACACATACTGTACATAAGTACACACATATAAACATTTATATATATACACACATACTGTACATAAGTACACACATATAAACATTTATATATATACAGTATAATATATATACACACACACATACTGTACATAAGTACACACATATAAACATTTATATATATACAATATAATATATATATATATACACACATACTGTACATAAGTACACACATATAAACATTTATATATATACAGTATAATATATATATACACACATACTGTACATAAGTACACACATATAAACATTTATATATATACAGTATAATATATATATACACACATACTGTACATAAGTACACACATATAAACATTTATATATATACAGTATAATATATATATACACACATACTGTACATAAGTACACACATATAAACATTTATATATATACACACATACTGTACATAAGTACACACATATAAACATTTATATATATATACAGTATAATATATATATATACACACATACTGTACATAAGTACACACATATAAACATTTATATATATACAGTATAATATATATACACACATACTGTACATAAGTACACACATATAAACATTTATATATATACAGTATAATATATATACACACATACTGTACATAAGTACACACATATAAACATTTATATATATACACACATACTGTACATAATACACACATATAAACATTTATATATACACACACATACTGTACATAAGTACACACATATAAACATTTATATATATACACACATACTGTACATAAGTGCACACATATAAACATTTATATATATACAGTATAATATATATACACACACACATACTGTACATAAGTACACACATATAAACATTTATATATATACAATATAATATATATATATATACACACATACTGTACATAAGTACACACATATAAACATTTATATATATACAGTATAATATATATATACACACATACTGTACATAAGTACACACATATAAACATTTATATATATACACACATACTGTACATAAGTACACACATATAAACATTTATATATATACAATATAATATATATATATACACACATACTGTACATAAGTACACACATATAAACATTTATATATATACAGTATAATATATATATACACACACACATACTGTACATAAGTACACACATATAAACATTTATATATATACACACATACTGTACATAAGTACACACATATAAACATTTATATATATATACAGTATAATATATATATACACACACATACTGTACATAAGTACACACATATAAACATTTATATATATACACACATACTGTACATAAGTACACACATATAAACATTTATATATATACAGTATAATATATATATATACACACATACTGTACATAAGTACACACATATAAACATTTATATATATATACAGTATAATATATATATACACACATACTGTACATAAGTACACACATATAAACATTTATATATATACACACATACTGTACATACGTACACACATATAAACATTTATATATATACAGTATAATATATATACACACATACTGTACATAAGTACACACATATAAACATTTATATATATACAGTATAATATATATACACACATACTGTACATAAGTACACACATATAAACATTTATATATATACAGTATAATATATATACACACATACTGTACATAAGTACACACATATAAACATTTATATATATACAGTATAATATATATACACGCATACTGTACATAAGTACACACATATAAACATTTATATATATATATACACACACATACTTTACATAAGTACACACATATAAACATTTATATATACACACATACTGTACATAAGTACACACATATAAACATTTATATATATATACAGTATAATATATATACACACATACTGTACATAAGTACACACATATAAACATTTATATATATACAGTATAATATATATATATACACACACATACTGTACATAAGTACACACATATAAACATTTATATATATACAGTATAATATATATACACACACATACTGTACATAAGTACACACATATAAACATTTATATATATATACAGTATAATATATATATATATACACACATACTGTACATAAGTACACACATATAAACATTTATATATATACAGTATAATATATATATACACACATACTGTACATAAGTACACACATATAAACATTTATATATATACAGTATAATATATATATACACACATACTGTACATAAGTACACACATATAAACATTTATATATATACAGTATAATATATATATACACACATACTGTACATAAGTACACACATATAAACATTTATATATATACACACATACTGTACATAAGTACACACATATAAACATTTATATATATATACAGTATAATATATATATATACACACATACTGTACATAAGTACACACATATAAACATTTATATATATACAGTATAATATATATACACACATACTGTACATAAGTACACACATATAAACATTTATATATATACAGTATAATATATATACACACATACTGTACATAAGTACACACATATAAACATTTATATATATACACACATACTGTACATAATACACACATATAAACATTTATATATACACACACATACTGTACATAAGTACACACATATAAACATTTATATATATACACACATACTGTACATAAGTGCACACATATAAACATTTATATATATACAGTATAATATATATACACACACACATACTGTACATAAGTACACACATATAAACATTTATATATATACAATATAATATATATATATATACACACATACTGTACATAAGTACACACATATAAACATTTATATATATACAGTATAATATATATATACACACATACTGTACATAAGTACACACATATAAACATTTATATATATACACACATACTGTACATAAGTACACACATATAAACATTTATATATATACAATATAATATATATATATACACACATACTGTACATAAGTACACACATATAAACATTTATATATATACAGTATAATATATATATACACACACACATACTGTACATAAGTACACACATATAAACATTTATATATATACACACATACTGTACATAAGTACACACATATAAACATTTATATATATATACAGTATAATATATATATACACACACATACTGTACATAAGTACACACATATAAACATTTATATATATACACACATACTGTACATAAGTACACACATATAAACATTTATATATATACAGTATAATATATATATATACACACATACTGTACATAAGTACACACATATAAACATTTATATATATATACAGTATAATATATATATACACACATACTGTACATAAGTACACACATATAAACATTTATATATATACACACATACTGTACATACGTACACACATATAAACATTTATATATATACAGTATAATATATATACACACATACTGTACATAAGTACACACATATAAACATTTATATATATACAGTATAATATATATACACACATACTGTACATAAGTACACACATATAAACATTTATATATATACAGTATAATATATATACACACATACTGTACATAAGTACACACATATAAACATTTATATATATACAGTATAATATATATACACGCATACTGTACATAAGTACACACATATAAACATTTATATATATATATACACACACATACTTTACATAAGTACACACATATAAACATTTATATATACACACATACTGTACATAAGTACACACATATAAACATTTATATATATATACAGTATAATATATATACACACATACTGTACATAAGTACACACATATAAACATTTATATATATACAGTATAATATATATATATACACACACATACTGTACATAAGTACACACATATAAACATTTATATATATACAGTATAATATATATACACACACATACTGTACATAAGTACACACATATAAACATTTATATATATATACAGTATAATATATATACACACATACTGTACATAAGTACACACATATAAACATTGATATATATACAGTATAATATATATATACACACATACTGTACATAAGTACACACTTATAAACATTTATATATATACAGTATAATATATATATACACACACATACTGTACATATGTACACACATATAAACATTTATATATATACAGTGTAATATATATACACACACATACTGTACATAAGTACACACATATAAACATTTATATATATATATATACAGTATAATATATATATACACACATACTGTACATAAGTACACACATATAAACATTTATATATATACACACATACTGTACATAAGTACACACATATAAACATTTATATATATACAGTATAATATATATACACACATACTGTACATAAGTACACACATATAAACATTTATATATATATAGTATAATATATATATATACACACACATACTGTACATATGTACACACATATAAACATTTATATATATACACACATACTGTACATAAGTACACACATATAAACATTTATATATATACACGCACATACTGTACATAAGTACACACATATAAACATTTATATATATACAGTATAATATATACACACACATACTGTACATAAGTACACACATATAAACATTTATATATATACAGTATAATATATATATATACACATACTGTACATAAGTACACAGATATAATCATTTATATATATACAGTATAATATATATACACACACACATACTGTACATAAGTACACACATATAAACATTTATATATACACACACATACTGTACATAAGTACACACATATAAACATTTATATATATACAGTATAATATATATATACACACATACTGTACATAAGTACACACATATAAACATTTATATATATACAGTATAATATATATATACACACATACTGTACATAAGTACACACATATAAACATTTATATATATATACAGTATAATATATATATACACACATACTGTACATAAGTACACACATATAAACATTTATATATATACACACATACTGTACATAAGTACACACATATAAACATTTATATATATACAGTATAATATATATACACACATACTGTACATAAGTACACACATATAAACATTTATATATATACAGTATAATATATATACACACATACTGTACATAAGTACACACATATAAACATTTATATATATACAGTATAATATATATACACACATACTGTACATAAGTACACACATATAAACATTTATATATATACACACACATACTGTACATAAGTACACACATATAAACATTTATATATATACAGTATAATATATATACACACATACTGTACATAAGTACACACATATAAAGATTTATATATATACAGTATAATATATATATACACACATACTGTACATAAGTACACACATATAAACATTTATATATATACAGTATAATATATATATACACACATACTGTACATAAGTACACACATATAAACATTTATATATATACACACATACTGTACATAAGTACACACATATAAACATTTATTTATATACAGTATAATATATATATATATACACACATACTGTACATAAGTACACACATATAAACATTTATATATATACACACATACTGTACATAAGTGCACACATATAAACATTTATATATATACAGTATAATATATATACACACATACTGTACATAAGTATACACATATAAACATTTATATATATACAGTATAATATATATATATATATACACACATACTGTACATAAGTACACACATATAAACATTTATATATATACAGTATAATATATATATACACACACATACTGTACATAAGTACACACATATAAACATTTATATATATACAGTATAATATATATATATACACACATACTGTACATAAGTACACACATATAAACATTTATATATATACACACATACTGTACATAAGTACACACATATAAACATTTATATATATACACACATACTGTACATAAGTACACACATATAAACATTTATATATATACACACATACTGTACATAAGTACACACATATAAACATTTATATATATACAGTATAATATATACACACACACACACATACTGTACATAAGTACACACATATAAACATTTATATATATACAGTATAATATATATACACACATACTGTACATAAGTACACACATATAAACATTTATATATATACAGTATAATATATATATACACACATACTGTACATAAGTACACACATATAAACATTTATATATATATACAGTATAATATATATATACACACATACTGTACATAAGTACACACATATAAACATTTATATATATACACACATACTGTACATAAGTACACACATATAAACATTTATATATATACAGTATAATATATATACACACATACTGTACATAAGTACACACATATAAACATTTATATATATACAGTATAATATATATACACACATACTGTACATAAGTACACACATATAAACATTTATATATATACAGTATAATATATATACACACATACTGTACATAAGTACACACATATAAACATTTATATATATACACACACATACTGTACATAAGTACACACATATAAACATTTATATATATACAGTATAATATATATACACACATACTGTACATAAGTACACACATATAAAGATTTATATATATACAGTATAATATATATATACACACATACTGTACATAAGTACACACATATAAACATTTATATATATACAGTATAATATATATATACACACATACTGTACATAAGTACACACATATAAACATTTATATATATACACACATACTGTACATAAGTACACACATATAAACATTTATTTATATACAGTATAATATATATATATATACACACATACTGTACATAAGTACACACATATAAACATTTATATATATACACACATACTGTACATAAGTGCACACATATAAACATTTATATATATATACAGTATAATATATATACACACACATACTGTACATAAGTATACACATATAAACATTTATATATATACAGTATAATATATATATATATACACACATACTGTACATAAGTACACACATATAAACATTTATATATATACAGTATAATATATATATACACACACATACTGTACATAAGTACACACATATAAACATTTATATATATACAGTATAATATATATATATACACACATACTGTACATAAGTACACACATATAAACATTTATATATATACACACATACTGTACATAAGTACACACATATAAACATTTATATATATACACACATACTGTACATAAGTACACACATATAAACATTTATATATATACACACATACTGTACATAAGTACACACATATAAACATTTATATATATACAGTATAATATATACACACACACACACATACTGTACATAAGTACACACATATAAACATTTATATATATACAGTATAATATATATACACACATACTGTACATAAGTACACACATATAAACATTTATATATATACAGTATAATATATATACACACATACTGTACATAAGTACACACATATAAACATTTATATATACACACACATACTGTACATAAGTACACACATATAAACATTTATATATATATACAGTATAATATATATACACACACAAATACTGTACATAAGTACACACATATAAACATTTATATATATACAGTATAATATATATACACACACATACTGTACATAAGTACACACATATAAACATTTATATATATATACAGTATAATATATATATATACACACACATACTGTACATAAGTACACACATATAAACATTTATATATATACAGTATAATATATATATACACACACATACTGTACATAAGTACACACATATAAACATTTATATATATATACAGTATAATATATATATACACACACATACTGTACATAAGTACACACATATAAACATTTATATATATACAGTATAATATATATATACACACACATACTGTACATAAGTACACACATATAAACATTTATATATATACACACATACTGTACATAAGTACACACATATAAACATTTATATATATATACAGTATAATATATATATACACACACATACTGTACATAAGTACACACATATAAACATTTATATATACACACACATACTGTACATAAGTACACACATATAAACATTTATATATATATACAGTATAATATATATATACACACACATACTGTACATAAGTACACACATATAAACATTTATATATACACACACATACTGTACATAAGTACACACATATAAACATTTATATATATACAGTATAATATATATATATACACACATACTGTACATAAGTACACACATATAAACATTTATATATATACACACATACTGTACATAAGTACACACATATAAACATTTATATATATACACACATACTGTACATAAGTACACACATATAAACATTTATATATATACAGTATAATATATATATACACACACATACTGTACATAAGTACACACATATAAACATTTATATATATACAGTATAATATATATATATATACACACATACTGTACATAAGTACACACATATAAACATTTATATATATACACACATACTGTACATAAGTACACACATATAAACATTTATATATATACACACATACTGTACATAAGTACACACATATAAACATTTATATATATACATACATACTGTACATAAGTACACACATATAAACATTTATATATATACACACATACTGTACATAAGTACACACATATAAACATTTATATATATACAGTATAATATATACACACACACACACATACTGTACATAAGTACACACATATAAACATTTATATATATACAGTATAATATATATACACACATACTGTACATAAGTACACACATATAAACATTTATATATACACACACATACTGTACATAAGTACACACATATAAACATTTATATATATACAGTATAATATATATACACACACAAATACTGTACATAAGTACACACATATAAACATTTATATATATACAGTATAATATATATATACACACACATACTGTACATAAGTACACACATATAAACATTTATATATATATACAGTATAATATATATATACACACACATACTGTACATAAGTACACACATATAAACATTTATATATATACAGTATAATATATATATATACACACATACTGTACATAAGTACACACATATAAACATTTATATATATACAGTATAATATATATATATACACACATACTGTACATAAGTACACACATATAAACATTTATATATATACACACATACTGTACATAAGTACACACATATAAACATTTATATATATACACACATACTGTACATAAGTACACACATATAAACATTTATATATATACAGTATAATATATATATACACACACATACTGTACATAAGTACACACATATAAACATTTATATATATACAGTATAATATATATATATATATATACACACATACTGTACATAAGTACACACATATAAACATTTATATATATACACACATACTGTACATAAGTACACACATATAAACATTTATATATATACACACATACTGTACATAAGTACACACATATAAACATTTATATATATACACACATACTGTACATAAGTACACACATATAAACATTTATATATATACAGTATAATATATATATACACACATACTGTACATAAGTACACACATATAAACATTTATATATATACACACATACTGTACATAAGTGCACACATATAAACATTTATATATATACACACATACTGTACATAAGTACACACATATAAACATTTATATATATACAGTATAATATATATATACACACATACTGTACATAAGTACACACATATAAACATTTATATATATACAGTATAATATATATATACACACATACTGTACATAAGTACACACATATAAACATTTATATATATACAGTATAATATATATATACACACATACTGTACATAAGTACACACATATAAACATTTATATATATACACACATACTGTACATAAGTACACACATATAAACATTTATATATATATACAGTATAATATATATATATACACACATACTGTACATAAGTACACACATATAAACATTTATATATATACAGTATAATATATATACACACATACTGTACATAAGTACACACATATAAACATTTATATATATACAGTATAATATATATACACACATACTGTACATAAGTACACACATATAAACATTTATATATACACACACATACTGTACATAAGTACACACATATAAACATTTATATATATACAGTATAATATATATACACACACAAATACTGTACATAAGTACACACATATAAACATTTATATATATACAGTATAATATATATACACACACATACTGTACATAAGTACACACATATAAACATTTATATATATATACAGTATAATATATATATACACACACATACTGTACATAAGTACACACATATAAACATTTATATATATACAGTATAATATATATATATACACACATACTGTACATAAGTACACACATATAAACATTTATATATATACAGTATAATATATATATATACACACATACTGTACATAAGTACACACATATAAACATTTATATATATACACACATACTGTACATAAGTACACACATATAAACATTTATATATATACACACATACTGTACATAAGTACACACATATAAACATTTATATATATACAGTATAATATATATATACACACACATACTGTACATAAGTACACACATATAAACATTTATATATATACAGTATAATATATATATATATACACACATACTGTACATAAGTACACACATATAAACATTTATATATATACACACATACTGTACATAAGTACACACATATAAACATTTATATATATACACACATACTGTACATAAGTACACACATATAAACATTTATATATATACACACATACTGTACATAAGTACACACATATAAACATTTATATATATACAGTATAATATATATACACACATACTGTACATAAGTACACACATATAAACATTTATATATATACAGTATAATATATATACACACATACTGTACATAAGTACACACATATAAACATTTATATATATATACAGTATAATATATATACACACATACTGTACATAAGTACACACATATAAACATTTATATATTTACAGTATAATATATATACACACATACTGTACATAAGTACACACATATAAACATTTATATATATACACACATACTGTACATAAGTACACACATATAAACATTTATATATATACACACATACTGTACATAAGTACACACATATAAACATTTATATATATACAGTATAATATATATATACACACATACTGTACATAAGTACACACATATAAACATTTATATATATACACACATACTGTACATAAGTGCACACATATAAACATTTATATATATACACACATACTGTACATAAGTACACACATATAAACATTTATATATATACAGTATAATATATATATACACACATACTGTACATAAGTACACACATATAAACATTTATATATATACAGTATAATATATATACACACATACTGTACATAAGTACACACATATAAACATTTATATATATACAGTATAATATATATACACACATACTGTACATAAGTACACACATATAAACATTTATATATACACACACATACTGTAAATAAGTACACACATATAAACATTTATATATATATACAGTATAATATATATACACACATACTGTACATAAGTACACACATATAAACATTTATATATATACAGTATAATATATATATACACAAATACTGTACATAAGTACACACATATAAACATTTATATATATACAGCATAATATATATACACACACATACTGTACATAAGTACACACATATAAACATTTATATATATACAGTATAATATATATATATACACACACATACTGTACATAAGTACACACATATAAACATTTATATATATACAGTATAATATATATATATATATACACACATACTGTACATAAGTACACACATATAAACATTTATATATATATACAGTATAATATATATATACACACATACTGTACATAAGTACACACATATAAACATTTATATATATACACACATACTGTACATAAGTACACACATATAAACATTTATATATATACACACATACTGTACATAAGTACACACATATAAACATTTATATATATACAGTATAATATATATATACACACATATACTGTACATAAGTACACACATATAAACATTTATATATATACAGTATAATATATATATACACTCATACTGTACATAAGTACACACATATAAACATTTATATATATACAGTATAATATATATACACACATACTGTACATAAGTACACACATATAAACATTTATATATATACAGTATAATATATATACACACATACTGTACATAAGTACACACATATAAACATTTATATATACACACACATACTGTAAATAAGTACACACATATAAACATTTATATATATATACAGTATAATATATATACACACACAAATACTGTACATAAGTACACACATATAAACATTTATATATATACAGTATAATATATATACACACACATACTGTACATAAGTACACACATATAAACATTTATATATATATACAGTATAATATATATATACACACACATACTGTACATAAGTACACACATATAAACATTTATATATATACAGTATAATATATATATACACACACATACTGTACATAAGTACACACATATAAACATTTATATATATATACAGTATAATATATATATACACACACATACTGTACATAAGTACACACATATAAACATTTATATATATACAGTATAATATATATATACACACACATACTGTACATAAGTACACACATATAAACATTTATATATATACACACATACTGTACATAAGTACACACATATAAACATTTATATATATACAGTATAATATATATATATACACACATACTGTACATAAGTACACACATATAAACATTTATATATATACACACATACTGTACATAAGTACACACATATAAACATTTATATATATACACACATACTGTACATAAGTACACACATATAAACATTTATATATATACAGTATAATATATATATACACACACATACTGTACATAAGTACACACATATAAACATTTATATATATACAGTATAATATATATATATATACACACATACTGTACATAAGTACACACATATAAACATTTATATATATACACACATACTGTACATAAGTACACACATATAAACATTTATATATATACACACATACTGTACATAAGTACACACATATAAACATTTATATATATACACACATACTGTACATAAGTACACACATATAAACATTTATATATATACAGTATAATATATATACACACATACTGTACATAAGTACACACATATAAACATTTATATATATACAGTATAATATATATACACACATACTGTACATAAGTACACACATATAAACATTTATATATACACACACATACTGTACATAAGTACACACATATAAACATTTATATATATATATACAGTATAATATATATACACACACAAATACTGTACATAAGTACACACATATAAACATTTATATATATACAGTATAATATATATACACACACATACTGTACATAAGTACACACATATAAACATTTATATATATATACAGTATAATATATATATACACACACATACTGTACATAAGTACACACATATAAACATTTATATATATACAGTATAATATATATATATACACACATACTGTACATAAGTACACACATATAAACATTTATATATATACAGTATAATATATATATATACACACATACTGTACATAAGTACACACATATAAACATTTATATATATACACACATACTGTACATAAGTACACACATATAAACATTTATATATATACACACATACTGTACATAAGTACACACATATAAACATTTATATATATACAGTATAATATATATATACACACACATACTGTACATAAGTACACACATATAAACATTTATATATATACAGTATAATATATATATATATACACACATACTGTACATAAGTACACACATATAAACATTTATATATATACACACATACTGTACATAAGTACACACATATAAACATTTATATATATACAGTATAATATATATATACACACATACTGTACATAAGTACACACATATAAACATTTATATATATACACACATACTGTACATAAGTGCACACATATAAACATTTATATATATACACACATACTGTACATAAGTACACACATATAAACATTTATATATATACAGTATAATATATATATACACACATACTGTACATAAGTACACACATATAAACATTTATATATATACAGTATAATATATATACACACATACTGTACATAAGTACACACATATAAACATTTATATATATACAGTATAATATATATACACACATACTGTACATAAGTACACACATATAAACATTTATATATACACACACATACTGTAAATAAGTACACACATATAAACATTTATATATATATACAGTATAATATATATACACACATACTGTACATAAGTACACACATATAAACATTTATATATATACAGTATAATATATATATACACAAATACTGTACATAAGTACACACATATAAACATTTATATATATACAGCATAATATATATACACACACATACTGTACATAAGTACACACATATAAACATTTATATATATACAGTATAATATATATATATACACACACATACTGTACATAAGTACACACATATAAACATTTATATATATACAGTATAATATATATATATATACACACATACTGTACATAAGTACACACATATAAACATTTATATATATACAGTATAATATATATATACACACATACTGTACATAAGTACACACATATAAACATTTATATATATACACACATACTGTACATAAGTACACACATATAAACATTTATATATATACACACATACTGTACATAAGTACACACATATAAACATTTATATATATACAGTATAATATATATATACACACATATACTGTACATAAGTACACACATATAAACATTTATATATATACAGTATAATATATATACACACATACTGTACATAAGTACACACATATAAACATTTATATATATACAGTATAATATATATACACACATACTGTACATAAGTACACACATATAAACATTTATATATATACAGTATAATATATATACACACATACTGTACATAAGTACACACATATAAACATTTATATATATACAGTATAATATATATACACACATACTGTACATATACATCTTTTGACATGTACTGTATATGTATGTTTATCTATGTTAAAGCCATTTGCCTGCCTAAAATCTCATACCATTGAGCCTCTACAACTTTTTTGTGCAATATTTTTTAAATTGTTATTAGATAATGTTATTATGAGAGTAACTGTATTTTTACATGTGATTTTGCACCTTAACTTTAATTGCGCTCAAGTTATCACAAACAGCCGTGAAAAACCTGATATCACTTACGGGTAACTGTTAGCGCGCTTCTCGTAAAGCTAATTAGCTATCGTTTAAAAGTCCATTAATCATACAGCTTATATCAGTAATTAAGCACCTCTTTGCAAAAGATATGTTTTAAAATCACCTAATACTCGGCTAGTTTACGAGTTTTGCGTTAGGCTTAAAAAGCAGCGCTGGCCGGTCCCAACGCTGCTTTTTAACGCTGCTGGTATTACGAGTATTGCAGGTACAGGTGTACCGCTCACTTTTTTGGCCAGACTTGGAAATACCGCAAATCCACTTACATAAATTGCGTATCCTCTTTTTCAATGGGACTTGCATAGCGCCGGTATTACGAGTCTGACAAAAAGTGAGCAGTACACCCTCTCCTGTCAAGACTGGTACCGCATTTTAAAGTCAGTAGTTAAGAGTTTTATGGTACAAAGCCGTAGCATAAAACTCTTAACTAAAGTGCTAAAAAGTACACTAACACCCATAAACTACCTATTAACCCCTAAACCGAGGCCCTCCCACATCGCAAACACTAAAAGAAATATTTTAACCCCTAATCTGCCGAACCAGACATCGATGCCACTATAATAAATATGTTAACCCCTAAACCACCGCACTCCCGCCTCACAAACATTAGTTCAATATTATTAACCCCTAATCTGCCGTCCCTAACATCACTGACACCTACCTACATTTATTAACCCCTAATCTGCCGCCCCCAACGTCGCCGCCACTATACTAAAGTTATTAACCCCTAAATCTAAGCCTAACCCTAACCCCCCTAACATAAATATAATTTAAATAAATCTAAATAAAATTACTATAATTAACTAAATTATTCCTATTTAAAACTAAATACTTACCTATAAAATAAACCCTAAGCTAGCTACAATATAACTAATAGTTACATTGTAGCTAGCTTAGGGTTTATTTTTTATTTTACAGGCAACTTTGTATTTATTTTACTAGGTAGAATAGTTATTAAATAGTTATTAACTATTTAATAAACTACCTAGCTAAAATAAATACAAAAGTACCTGTAAAATAAAACCTAACTTAAGTTACACTAACACCTAACACTACACTATAATTAAATGAATTCCCTAAATTAAATACAATTAAATACAATTAAATAAAATTAGCTAAAGTACAAAAACCCCCCACTAAATTACAGAAAATAATAAATAAATTACAAGATTTTTAAACTAATCACACCTAATCTAATCCCCCTAACAAAATAAAAAAGCCCCCTCAAAATAAAAAAAACCCTACCCTACACTAAATTACAAATAGCCCTTAAAAGGGCCTTTTGTAGGGCATTGCCCCAAAGTAATCAGCTCTTTTACCTGTAAAAAAAAATTACAAATCCCCCCCAACATTAAAACCCACCACCCACACAACCAACCATACTCTAAAACCCACCCAATACCCCCTTAAAAAAACCTAACACTAACCCCTTGAAGATCACCTTACCGGGAGAAGTCTTCATCCAGACGGCATCTTCTTCATCCATACCAGGAGAAGTCTTCATCCAAGCCGGGGCAAAGTGGTCCTCCAGATGGGCAGAAGTCTTCATCCAAGCCGGGGCAAAGTGGTCCTCCAGACGGGCAGAAGTCTTCTTCCAGATGGCATCTTCTTTTTTTTTTTTTTTAATAATTTTTTATTGAGGTAGTGAGTAATAACAATAAAACAGAAAATATGTCCAGGCACGGATCAGAAGTAATAAAGACACTTATACATTTCTCATATAGGAAGTAAACGTGGGCTGAAACATTGGTGTACTAGTGTAGCATTTGTTATCGCAATATCCAACCAGTAGTAGTGCTATGTTTATATATAAATAAGAGCCAGTGTCATGAAATATAGCAAGTTCAATAGCAGGAGAATAACAGTTGACATGAGTTATAGCACCACCTCTGAAACCATGAACATAAAATGTAAAATAATATATAGAAAACACGGGTGACTGGAACATATAACAATGAAACCTCGATTTTTATATCATATAACTAATGGTCCCTACCAGCTTGGATGAAGACTTCTGCCCGTCTGGAGGACCACTTCTGCCCGGCTTGGATGAAGACGTCTCCTGGTAAGGTGATCTTCAGGGGGTTAGTGTTAAGTTTCTTTAAGGGTGTATTATTTGGGTTTTATTTTTAGGTTAGGGTTTGGGCTGCAAAAGAGCTAACTGCCCTTTTAAGGGCAATGCCCATCCAAATGCCCTTTTCAGGGCAATGGGGAGTTTAGGTTTTTTTAGTTAGTATTTTTTTGGGGGGGTTGGTTGTGTGGGTGGTGGGTTTTACTGTTGGGGGGTTGCTTGCATTTTTTGTTTCAGGTAAAAGAGCTGATTACTTTAGGGCAATGCCCCGCAAAAGGCCCTTTTAACCCCTTAATGACAACTGACGTACCAGGTACGTCATGCATTAACAAGCAGTTAATGACAATGGACGGACCTGGTAGGTCAGTTGTCTAACAGAGTGCTGGAAGTGATCACAATCACTTCCAGCAGCTCTGAGGGTATTGCAGTGATGCCTCGATATGGAGGCATCCTGCAATACCCCTTTACAAGCCTCCGATGCAGAGAGAGCCACTCTGTGGCCCTCTCTGCACCGGTAGTGATGGTGCCGATGGTGCCTTTGCCCAGTGGGAGGAGGGAGCGTGTGCACGATGCGCGTGCACACGTGCACGATGCGCGCACGTGCATGGGTGCGCGCACGGGTGCGCGCGTGCACGTGGATGCGCGTGCACGTGCGCGCATTACTACACTAACACCAATGAAGGAAGGGGAAAAAAAAAAGTTAAAAAAAAAAGTTAAATTTTTTTTTTTTTTTACATATAAAAGGATCTGGGAGGGGGAGGGGGTGGGGGTATTGTGGGGGGGCTGCTACACTACAGAAATAAATTTGTATAAAAAATACAAATAAAAGTTATAAATAAAATTTAAATAGTTTGGCCAGTTGGGCCAAACTGGGTACTGGCAGACAGCTGCCAGTACCCAAGATGGCGGTAATTAGGTAGGGGAGAGGGTTAGAGAGCTGGAGGGGGGGATCAGGGAGGTTGGTGCTAAGGCAGGGGTCCATCACAACTAAAATATTTTATAATTTTTATTTAAAAAAAAAAAAAAAACTCTTTTATTTAGTACTGGCAGACTTTCTGCCAGTACTTAAGATGGCGGTAACAATTGTGGGGTGGGGGAGGGAAGAGAGCTGTTTGGGAGGGATCAGGGGGTGGGATGTGTCAGGTGGGAGGCTGATCTCTAAAATTAACCCTGCAAGCTCCCTACAAGCTACCTAATTTAACCCCTTCACTGCTGGGCATAATTCACGTGTGGTGCGCAGCAGCATTTAGCGGCCTTCTAATTACCAAAAAGCAACGCCAAAGCCATATAAGTCTGCTATTTCTGAACAAAGGGGATCCCAGAGAAGCTTTTACAACAATTTCTGCCATAATAGCACAAGCTGTTTGTAAATAATTTCAGTGAGAAACCTAAAATTGTGAAAAATGTAAAGTTTTTTTTTTTATTTGCTCGCATTTGGCGGTGAAATGGTGGCATAAAATATACCAAAATGGGCCTAGATAAATACTTGGAGTTGTCTACTACACTACACTAAAGCTAAAATTAACCCTACAAGCTCCCTACAAGCTCCCTAATTAACCCCTTCACTCCTGGGCATAAAACATGTGTGGTGCGCAGCGGCATTTAGCGGCCTTCTAATTACCAAAAAGCAACCACAAAGCCATATAAGTCTGTTATTTCTGAACAAAGGGGATCCCAGAGAAGCATTTACAACCATTTGTGCCATAATTACAGAAGCTGTTTGTAAATAATTTCAGTGGGAAACCTAAAGTTTGTGACAAAATTTGTGAAAAAGTGAACTTTTTTTTTTTTTTTATCGCATTTGGCGGTGAAATGGTGGCATGAAATATACCAAAATGGGCCTAGATCAATACTTTGGGATGTCTTCTAAAACAAAATATATACATGTCAAGGGATATTCAGGTGTTCCTGACAGATATCAGGGTTCCAAAATAACTAGCGCTCATTTTGAAAAATAATGGTTTGGAAATAGCAAAGTGCTACTTGTATTTATTGCCCCATAAATTGCAAAAAAAGCAAATAACATGTAAACATTGGGTATTTCTAAACTCAGGACAAAATTTAGAAACTATTTAGCATGGGTGTTTTTTGGTGGTTGTAGATGTGTAACAGATTTTGGGGGTCAAAGTTAGAAAAAGTGTGTTTTTTTCCATTTTTTTCTCATATTTTATCATTTTTTTTTAGTAAATTATAAGATATGATGAAAATAATGGTATCTTTAGAAAGTCCATTTAATGACGAGAAAAACGGTATATAATATGTGTGGGTACAGTAAACGAGTAAGAGGAAAATTACAGCTAAACGCAAACACTGCAGAAATGTAAAAATAGCCATTGTCATTAAGGGTAAGAAAATTGAAAAATGGTCCGGTCATTAAGGGGTTAAGGGCTATTGGTAGTTTAGTTTAGGCTAGGGTTTTTTTATTTTGGGGGGGGCTTTTTTATTTTGATAGGGCTATTTGATTAGGTGTAATTAGTTTAAATTTCTGTAATTTGTTTATTATTTTCTGTAATTTAGTGGGGGGTTGTACTTTAGATAATTTAATTTAATTTAGTTAATTGTATTTAATGTAGTTAATTTATTTAATTATAGTGTAGTGTTAGGTGTTATTGTAACTTAGGTTAGGTTTTATTTTACAGGTACTTTTGTATTTATTTTAGTTAGGTAGTTATTAAATAGTTAATAACTATTTAGTAACTATTGTACCTAGTTAAAATAAATACAAACTTGCCTGTAAAATAAAAATAACCCCTAAGATAGCTACAATGTAACTATTAGTTATATTGTAGCTATCTTAGGGTTTATTTTATAGGTAAGTATTTAGTTTTAAATAGGAATAATGTAGTTAATGATAGTAATTTTATTTATATTTATTCAAATTAGATTTAAGTTAGGGGGTGTTAGGGTTAGGGTAAGACTTAGATTTAGGGGTTAATAAATTTAATATAGTGGTGGTGACTTTGGGGATGGCAGATTAGGGGTTAATAAGTGTTATGTAGGTGGCGGCGGTGTAGGGGGGGCAGATTAGGGGTTAATAAGTATAATGCAGGTGGCGGCGGTATAGGGGCAGCAGATTAGGGGTTAATAAGTATAATGTAGGTGGCGGCGATGTAGGGGGCAGATTAGGGGTTAATAAGTATAATGTAGGTGGCGGCGGTGTAGGGGGGCAGATTAGGGGATAATAAGTATAATGTAGGTGGCGGTGGGCTCCGGGAGCGGCAGGATATGGGGTTAATACGTTTATTAGAGTGGCGGTGGGCTCTGAGGAGCATCGGTTTAGGGGTTAATAACTTTATTTAGTTGCGGCGGGGTCCGTGAGCAGCGGGATAGGGGTAAACAGTTTAGTATAGTGGCGGTGTTTAGTGACAGGGTACCAATAAAGCTGTGAAATAGCCGAAGAGCAGCGAGATCGATGACTGTTAGTTAACAACAGTCCGCTGCTCATTGCCCCGTACTTGGTGCGTGGCTTTTTGACAGCTTTTTGGTAACTTTGGAGAGCGTATTCAGGTCCGCAGCAGCGATGTTAGGCGAACTTAGGCAAGCATATTGGTGCCGTCGAATGCAAGTAAGTTGACGGCTTGATAAGTAGATGCCTATGTGTCACGCAAACACAATATGACAGCAAACTAAAAGACAATCCATGCACTCCTAAAAGTAGTAGTATCCTTAAAATCCGGCAAAATCAGATACACCTCAATATTCAGTATTCCATTAATACAGCTCCCTTCCACACACATCTCTAAAAAATAAAAATATTAAAAACATTCTCTAAGAAATCATTTAAAAACAACTCTCCACTACGCAAAACATTAACAGTCCTCACAAACGTTTAACAAACACAATCAACTTGAAAGCGAGCACATATACTTACACTCACTGAAACACAGTGCTGAAAATACCACATTCTAACAAAACACTACAAATAATTCAAATTCTATAACAACCTTTAGCTATGGTTTTGTGAATTTTACCCTGCACACTACTATGAGATTAGCTAATAATGCAATCCCTTTAGAGGATCAATAAACTCTAGTTGCACATTTACAAATAAAATCCCTAACCATGAATAGATAAACAAAAACACACAAACACCTAAGTAGTATATTCTGGGAAAGGTTAAAAAATAAAGGCATTGCTACTGCTATTTGGTTTCTGTTTGCATGCATAGGGCAAACCCACTGTTAAAGAATCATGTTTGTCACAAATAATTTGGGAAAAGCTTTAAAATCCAGTCTATTGGCTGCAGTAACCAGCCATGTAGCCGTTACATGCTATGCTATACTTTAAAGGGACACTGAACCCAAATTTTTTCTTTTGTGATTCAGATAGAGCATGCAAATTTAAGCAACTTTCTAATTTACTCCTATTATAAATTTTTCTTCGTTCTTTTGCTTTCTATATTTGAAAAAGAAGGCATCTAAGCTATATTTTTGGTTCAGGACCATGGACAGCACTTGTTTATTGGTAGGTGAATTTAACCACCAATCAGCAAGAACAACACAGTGTGTTAACCAAAAATGGGCTGGCATCTAAATTTACATTCTTGCATTTCAAATAAAGATACCAAGAGAATAAAGAAAATTTGATAATAATAGTAAATTAGAAAGTTGTTTAAAATTGCACGCTCTATCTGAATCACAAAAGAAAAAAAATTGGGTTCAGTTTCCCTTAAATATAATAAAGATTCTAATAAATACACAATTATTTGATTTAATTTTTATATATAATTTAATATTCAACATTTTTGCAGCTCTATGACTAAATATAACAATTTTTACAACAAAATTAAATTTCTGAAAAGAACACTAATAATAATTTACACTAATATATTAAAAGGATAGTTTACCAAAAAAAAATTCTCCCCTTTAAATTTTTCCCAATCTCACCTGATGGAGCTGATTCAGCATGTGGTATACCCACTTAGAGTAAAATTTTGTATACTGGAGTCTCATCTATTGAATAGCCTAAGTAAACATCTATTGAATAGCCTAAGTAAACACAGCCAGAAGAAGATATTACACTCTCCGTGGGGTACAGGATAGTAAAGTAATAACATGATACTTTTCCATTGCTCTGTCTAAACATTGAGCTCCAGTTTTCCAGACAAATATCAGATAAGGACAATCAGATATGCTATTACCTGAAACTCAACCCATTGTAATAGGCTGTGATTTAAAAGCACAAAAGCAACTAATTCATATAAACCAATAAAACTGAAAATGCAATTTCTCTTACATTTTATACTATACAGCTGGTGTAACAAATCATTGAAAATACATCAACATAAAAACAATTTTACAGTGTATAGCCCTTTAAAGGCTGACCATTTATAATATGTATATTACATATATAACCTAGCCATGTTTAGAAAATTCTACGTGTTTACTGTATCATAACCTGCATAAAATTTGGACATCCTTAAATCAACCTATTAATCACTTGCCAGAAAAACGCTCTTATTTACCAGACCTAAAATCACGCACATCATCACACTTACAAACTCCTTAAAGTTAGTTCACTTGCAAAAACAATATTTGTTATATGCCATAAACAGATTCTTAGCTATGAAACACTGATACACACACAGCTCTGGCCAGAATAATTACCAGTCAGAAAATACAAATTAAAAAAAAGTGCCAAGGTCAGCTTTTACAGGATTGTAAGAAATACACACTCATCTCAACTTGCATACCATAAATATTTCATTCCCAACATTCAGCAATTTTAACATACATCAAACATTTAAAGACACAGGAAACACATTTCATTAACATTCTATCTCTTTAAGGAAAACATATATTTGAAAAATATCAGGGACATTAGAAATACGACAAGATGAACTCTCCACCAAATTTAAAATGTATCTAAAATAGTCTGAACTTGCTAAGAATGGCCATTTCCCAGCAAATTGAGATGTAAACAAATTGTTTTTAAAACAGGATAATAAATCCTCAGATATTTAGTGGGGAGTAAACCTTTTATACGCAACACGGGACACAGTGAAACATCAGATAGACAAACACTTCTTACAAATAAAATACACAGAATCTCTGTTTCATTACTGCAAAAACTATACAACAAAAAGAAAGGGTTTTCACATACCAAGCTATTTTTCAAGACACATCCTGTCATGTCACATTACAACATTATGTACAGGGAGTCAGGGACTTTTCTCCAGGTGCACAGTATGTAACAAACAGCTACAATACTTATCACTAAACCACATTCACAACACAATAAGATTAGCAATGAAATGAGCAATTAAGCAACAAGCATTAAGTGACCATTCAGCTCTAGTGATATGTAAACTAAACTATACTGTATGCTTATATAAGGGACTTTTAACCTTTTAAAACCATTAAAGTTAAATACTTAAATTCCGTAAATGCAAGACTCTAACTCGCAAACAAATTAGGTGATACTTTTAACTCATGCTATAATTTTTGCGATAACTTGCACTAAGACTCAAACCTACGCAACCCAACGCTTAATGGAAGGACTCAAACCTGTCCAGGGGAGTTTAACCCCTTATAAAGGGACGTTAACCCTTTACATATCACTAACGCCGTCCAGACTTTGGGTTCAGATTCACAGACGGAAAAGCAGAATAAAAACACTTATCTATTTACCCTTGTGTGAATCCCACTTCTGAAACCAGAATTGTTAGGTGTTATCTTATAACCAGGGGTATCACTTGACAGCAGTATTCTACACTTTCACCTGGAACTGAATGGGTTACTTGGCGAGATCTCGGAAAACAGCATTTAAACATGCAACAAGTAAATTCTAATCACTGTTCTGTTTATTATAAGGCATAACATACTTTTATAGACAATGGTTACATTATATGGGGTTAAACAATGATATAATCATAATCACACCATTTTACACAGTGGGGCCTAGTTATCAACGTGTCTACTTTTCCTGCCTTCGCCGGCCCAATACGCCCGACTAAGCTTGCCTCACATCGCCGCCGCGGACCTGCCAAAATTCGCCTAAGTTATCAAAAAAGCTGTCAAAAAGCTGTGCACGAAGTACGAGGCAATGAGCAGCGGACTGTGAGAGTTATCACTCATCCGATCTTGCTGCTCTTCGGCTTTTTGACAGCTTTATTGCTAGCCTGTCACTAAGCACTCACACTAAACTACACTGTTCTACCACCTATACCGGCGCCCCCAGAGCCCCCCGCAACTAAATATAAAATGTATTAACCTCCTAGACCCTGCCGCAACTCTTATAAAATGTATTAACCCCTAAACCGCCGCTCCCGGACACCGCTTGCACCTACATTATACCTAGTAACCCCTATCCTGCCCCCCCTATATCGTCGCCCTCTATAATAAAGTTATTAACCCCTATCCTGCTGATCCCGCACCTCACCGCAAATAAATAAATAGTTTAACCCCTAAACCGCCGCTCCCTGAACCCGCCGCAACCTATATTAAATTTATTAACCCCTATCCTGCCCCCCCTACACCGTTGCCACCTATAATAAATTTATTAACCCCTATCCTGCCCCCCACTACACCGCCGCCACTGTAATAAAATTATTAACCCCTAAACCTAAGTCTAACACTAACCCTAACACCCCCCTAACTTAAATATTATTATTAACTAAGTTAATCCTATTTAAAACTAAATACTTACCTTTAAAATAAACCCTAATATAGCTACAATATAAATAATAATTATATTGTAGCTATCTTAGGATTTATTTTTATTTTACAGGTAACTTTCAATTTATTTTAACTAAGTACAATAGCTTACCTAGCTAAAATAAAGAGAAATGTACCTGTAAACTAAAAACTAACCTAAGTTACAATTACACCTAACACTGCACTATACTTTAATAAATTATTCCTATTTAAAACTAAATACTTACCTGTAAAATAAACCCTAAGATAGCTACAATATAATTAATAATTACATTGTAGCTATCTTAGGATTTATATTTATTTTACAGGTAACTTTGTATTTATTTTAGCTAGTTAGAATAGTTATTAAATAGTTATTAACTATTTAATAACTACCTAGCTAAAAGAAATACAAAATTACCTGTAAAATAAATCCTAACCTAAGTTACAATTAAACCTAACACTACACTATCATTAAATTAATTAAATAAATTAACTACAAATAACTACAATTAAATACAATTACATAAACTAACTAAAGTACAAAAAATAAAAAAGCTAAGTTACAAAAAATAAAAAAAATAAGTTACAAACATTTTAAAAATATTACAACAATTTTAAGCTACTTACACTTAATCTAAGCCCCCTAACAAAATAACAAACCCCCCCAAAATAAAAAAATGCCCTATCCTATTCTAAATTAAAAAAGTTCAAAGCTCTTTTACCTTACCAGCCCTTAAAAGGACCTTTTGTGGGGCATGCCCCAAAGAATTCAGCTCTTTTGCCTGTAAAAGAAAAATACAACCCCCCCCAACATTAAAACCCACCACCCACATACCCCTAATCTAACCCAAACCCCCCTTAAAATAACCTAACACTAATCCCCTGAAGATCATCCTACCTTGAGTTGTCTTCACTCAGCCGAGCAGCGATGGAACCGAAGTGGACATCCAAGGCGGAAGAAGTTATCCTCCAAGCGGCGCTGAAGAAATCTTCCATCCGATGAAGTGATCCTCCAAGCGGCGCTGAAGAAGTCTTCGATCCGGGCGATGTCATCTTCCAAGAGGCGCTGAAGAAGTCTTCTATCCGGGCGATGTCATCTTCCAAGCCGGGTCTTCAATCTTCATCCCACCGACGCGGAACATCCTTCTTTACCGACGGACTACTGACGAATGAAGGCTCCTTTAAGGGACGTCATCCAAGATGGCGTCCCTTCAAATCTGAATGGCTGATAGGATTCTATCAGCCAATCGGAATTAAGGTAGGAAAAATCTGATTGGCTGATTGAATCAGCCAATCAGATTCAAGTTCAATCCGATTGGCTGATCCAATCAGCCAATCAGATTGAGCTCGCATTCTATTGGCTGATCGGAACAGCCAATAGAATGCAAGCTCAATCTGATTGGCTGATTGGATCAGCCAATCGGATTGAACTTGAATCTGATTGGCTGATTCAATCAGCCAATCAGATTTTTCCTACCTTAATTCCGATTGGCTGATAAAATCCTATCAGCCAATCGGAATTGAAGGGACGCCATCTTGGATGACGTCCCTTAAAGGAGCCTTCATTCGTCGGTAGTCCGTCGGTAAAGAAGGATGTTCCGCGTCGGCGGGATCAAGATTGAAGACCCGGCTTGGAAGATGACATCGCCCGGATAGAAGACTTCTTCAGCGCCTCTTGGAAGATGACATCGCCCGGATCGAAGATTTCTTCAACGCCGCTTGGAGTATAACTTCTTCCGCCTTGGATGTCCACTTCGGTTCCATCGCTGCTCGGCTGAGTGAAGACGACTCAAGGTAGGATGATCTTCAGGGGATTAGTGTTAGGTTATTTTAAGGGGGTTTGGGTTAGATTAGGGGTATGTGGGTGGTGGTTTTTAATGTTGGGGGGGGTGTATTTTTCTTTTACAGGCAAAAGAGCTGAATACTTTGGGGCATGCCCCACAAAAGGTCCTTTTAAGGGCTGGTAAGGTAAAAGAGCTTTGAACTTTTTTAATTTAGAATAGGGTAGGGCATTTTTTTATTTTGGGGGGGGGGTTGTTATTTTATTAGGGGGGCTTAGATTAGGTGTAAGTAGCTTAAAATTGTTGTAATATTTTTAAAATGTTTGTAACTTATTTTTTTTATTTTTTGCAACAGCTTTTTTTATTTTTTGTACTTTAGTTAGTTTATGTAATTGTATTTAATTGTAGTTATTTGTAGTTAATTTATTTAATTAATTTAATGATAGTGTAGTGTTAGGTTTAATTGTAACTTAGGTTAGGATTTATTTTACAGGTAATTTTGTATTTCTTTTAGCTAGGTAGTTATGAAATAGTTAATAACTTTTTAATAACTATTATAACTAGCTAAAATAAATACAAAGTTACCTGTAAAATAAATATAAATCCTAAGATAGCTACAATGTAATTATTAATTATATTGTAGCTATCTTAGGGTTTATTTTACAGGTAAGTATTTAGTTTTAAATAGGAATAATTTATTAAAGTATAGTGTAGTGTTAGGTGTAATTGTAACTTAGGTTAGTTTTTAGTTTACAGGTACATTTCTCTTTATTTTAGCTAGGTAAGGTATTAAATAGTTAATAACTATTTAATAGCTATTGTACTTAGTTAAAATAAATTGAAAGTTACCTGTAAAATAAAAATAAATCCTAAAATAGCTACAATATAATTGTTATTTATATTGTAGCTATATTAGGGTTTATTTTACAGGTAAGTATTTAGTTTTAAATAGGATTAACTTAGTTAATAATAAAAATATTATTTAGATTTATTTAATTAATATTTAAGTTAGGGGGGTGTTAGGGTTAGTGTTAGACTTAGGTTTAGGGGTTAATAATTTTTTTACAGTGGCGGCGGTGTAGTGGGGGGCAGGATAGGGGTTAATAAATGTATTATAGGTGGCGACGGTGTAGGGGGGGCAGGATAGGGGTTAATAAATTTAATATAGGTTGCGGGGGTCCGGGAGCGGCGGTTTAGGGGTTAAACTATTTATTTAGTTGCGGCGAGGTGCGGGATCGGCAGGATAGGGGTTAATAAATTTATTATAGTGGGCGGCGGTATAGGGGGGGCAGGATAGGGGTTACTAGGTATAATGTAGGTGGCGGTGGGCTCCGGGAGCGGCGGTTTAGGGGTTAAGACATTTATTATAGTTGCGGTGAGCTCCGGGAGCGGCGGTTTAGGGGTTAATATGTATAGAGTAGCTTGTGGTGGGCTCCGGGAGTGGCGGTTTAGGGGTTAATATGTATAGAGTAGCTTGCGGTGGGCTCCTGGAGCGGCGGTTTAGGGGTTAAACACTTTATTTAGTTGCGGCGGTGTAGGGGGGGACAGATTAGTGGTGTTTAGACTCGGGGTACATGTTAGGGTGTTAGGTGTAGACAGCTCCCATAGGAATCAATGGGATGTCTGTCAGCAGCGAACTTGTACTTTCGCTATGGTCAGACTCCCATTGATTCCTATGGGATCCGCCACCTCCAGGGTGGCGGTTTGAAAACCAGGTACGCTGGGCCGTAAAAGTGCCGAGCGTACCTGCTAGTTTTTTGATAACTAGCAAAAGTAGACAGATTGTGCCGCACTTGTGTGCGGAACATCTGTAGTGATGTAAGAATCGATCTGTGTCGGACTGAGTCCGGTGGATCGAAGTTTACGTCACAAAATTCAACTTTTGCCGGGATCTAGCCTTTGATAACTAAGGCGAATCAGCCTCGCCACAAATACGCTGCGGAATTTCCAGCGTATTTGAGGTTGACGGCTTGATAACTAGGCCCCAGTATGTTTAGGACAAAAAAACTTCATTAAAAATAATATAAATAAGGAGGAATAAGGAGTTTACTGTGAAACTAACAGTTTTAGATAACCATGTATCAAGGCGCATCGCCAGGGCATAGCAAGGCCATCAGACAAATTATTGAGATTACGTGTTCAGCTTCATATTTTTCTCACAGCATAACTACCTTATAATGAAATATAATAAACTCATCTTAAAATGGAGTCTAAAACACAATGTATTGCTAGAGACAAAATGGCGTCATTATGGTTATACATATTCTTACAGAGATGGAAGAAAAATCTTTTAATGAATTTGCGTAATAATTTGCGAATCCAAGGAAATGTTGTATGTCTTTTCTCGAGGTTGGAGTGGGCTAGTATTTTATTGCTTTAACCTTATTGTCTTCCATTTTGATTCCATTTGCACTGATATGGTAACCAAGGAAGGATATGTCTTCTGTATGAAACAAGCATGTTTCAGGTTTAGCGTAAAGCTGGTGCGTTCTTAATCTAGACAGGACCCATCTGATGTATTTGATATGATCTTGTAAAGAATTTGTGTAAATTAAGATGTCATCTAGATAAACAACCATACAATCTATCATTGTAGTTTATTAGTTTAAGTAACCTTCCAGATAAGTGTAATTCTATGTTTGCACCTGTATAGTTTAAAGAAAATGCTGCAAAATCTCAGAATATTCTAGACCCTTCACCATTGTAGAACACAGAAGGTTCCCCTATATTTCTATTCCACCTCTTAAAATTTAAGCAAAGAAGGGATATATGTGTCTCACAGTGGAGAAAGGTATGAGAATAGGAAGTTTTTGTAGGAATTTCCCATTGTAATCATTCCTTACTGTATTGTCAAACTACTTGAAATAAAAGAGTGGGGACACGTCTCAGCTAGAAATTTATATTAATTATACAGAGAAATATGAGTTTTGGAAGTAGTATAATTATAATGGTATTGATGATATATTTTCTACCTACAATGGCTCTTATTGGAGCTGTGTTATGAAAGCAAATGTATTTTTCCCTTTATTAACTGGTATGGTATCTACTCTTTGAGTTTTTTAATTTCAGGTGTTTGTCAGAGAAAGGAATTATCATACCATAAAGATGTGTTTACCTTTAAAAGATTGTGTAGTTTTAATAATGTTATGATTGTAGTCTTTCCTCATACAGGAGTGCGAGAGAATTTAGGTTACATAAAATAATTAGTAAACTAGTAGTGTCTATATCAGATGAGACGGCTGATTCTATTAAGATCATATTTGGAGAATTGTAAACATTACATATAGTAGCTTTGCAGAATAAAGCAACACTGTTCAAAGAGAAAGTGTGAAGAAATTAATTTTAAAGAAAATGTTTTTATTGACAGTTTTACTTTTCATTTTTGTTGCAGGGCCGGCCTTAGCATAAGTTACTTAGCATAGTCATAAAGCCTCTTGATGAAGTCTAGCAGTTTGTACTTGCTTAGTATTCAGGTTTAAGGTATCATTTAACTTTTATAGAGTAGCTTTGAGTTATTCTCTGTAAAAGTATAATACATGTATTTAACTTGTATTATATATCCACAATGTTTTCCTGGTTTTAAATAGCATAGGATAAGTTAAGCTATTAAAGGAAATTGTGATGCTTACAAGAAAAGTGAAAGAGGTTTTGTTGGGCATAATTGTGATTGTATCAGGGTGTGTGCTCAGCTTGTGCTGTTTTGTTTCCTTCTTAGACTCCTTCTGACTCAAGTGTCTGTTGCTATGAGGATCCACCTGTTTCCCTTGTCTACCCCATGAACAAACCATCGGACTTCCAGCATATATCTGCTGATGGACACTTTCTCAGGTGCAAAGCACCCCTACTGCAAATGGACTATGGTATTGAAGCAGGGTGTCTGAGGGAGGTGGAGCTCTAAGCGGACAAAGACTGTTCCTAAAGTGATCAGAGGCCACCCAGAGATACTTGTGCTGTTCCCATGTCATGCTTCACTGTGGAGAGTGTACAGAGCAGGGAACTGCCTATGCTATTTGCTGTTTGGGGATGCTAGCTATGCAGGTTGAGAAATAAAGATGCAGTGTTTTTTGGGGGTGGACAGAGAGTATTTCAGAGGCCTTACTTGACATATTGTTCCCCATTGGCCTATTTAGCGTGTTAATATTAGTTAACTATTATAGCAGTAAATGTGAATTAATTTCTCTACAGTATTCTCACATAGATTCATGTTATACCGTAGTATTAGGCTTACATTGTTGTTAATAGATTTACTCATTTTCTGTGACTTTTATATAGTTATTTAATTTTAATAGTATGTTATTCTGTTAGAATAAAAGGTTGGAATGTAAGAATATATATAACCATAATGATGCCATTTTGTCTCTAGTAATACATTGTGTTTGAGGGGTCGATTTAACATTGTGCGAGCGGACATGTTCCGATATTATGGATCATGTCCGCTGCTCATCGATAAATGCCAACAGCATACGCCAGCAGGGGGGTCAATCAACCCAATCGCATTGGATCAGGTTGATTTCTGGTGATGTCTGTCCGCCGTCTCAGAGCAGGCGGACAGGTTATGGAGCAGCGGTCTTTAGAGCATACTGTGTGAAATGGTGTGATTATAATTACATAATTGTTTAACCCCATATACTGTAACCATTGTCTATAAAAGTCATTGATGCCTTATAATAAACAGAACAGTGATTAGAATTTACTTGCTGCATGTCAAAATGCTGTTTCCCGAGATCTCGCCAAGTAACCCATTCAGTTCCAGGTGAAGTTGTAGATTACTGTTAAGTGTCAAGTGATACCCCCGGTTATAAGACAATCTCTAAACCTCTAACCAGTCTCACTAGTAACACAACAACCGTTAATGGTCTCCTCAAGCACAAGTCACTTTTGTTCTCTTAAAAAGCAAGTTAACTCAAGCACCTTTACTACGCTTTCCAGATCCTAACTACAGTACATCCTTAAAGTCGATGCTTCTGACAACACCATTGGGGCAATACTTTCCCAGCGTACAACTCTCAATGATCCCATACATCCTGTTGATTTTTTTTCCAGAGTGATGACATCTGCTGAGATAAATTACCCAATTGGCGAAAAGGAGCTTCTTTTAAAAAAATGCTCATTTGAACATTGGCATCACCTTCTAGAAGGCACCATTACTCCCATACTCATTTATACTGACCACAGAAATTTGGAGTATCTACAGACTAATAAAACTTTATCAGCATGTCAAGTGAGATGGAGCCTGTATTTCTCTAGGTTTAATTTCCATCTATAGACCTGGCAGCAAAAATGGCAAGGCTGATGCTCATTCGCAATGAGACAAGAAACCCCTTCCTAACAATCCACCATCATTTGTCATTCCTTCAGAACGTTTCCTTGGACTTTCCTGTGATCACACCAAGCATTTACATAAAGAACAGAGCACTGATACCAAATTACCCCTTGATGATTTACACAAAGAAGCTGATGGTCTGTACTATTATAAAAACCTTCTCTATATTCCATCCTCTCTCTGGGCCACTATCCTAAAAGTCCTTCATGACTCTCTGCTAGTGAGTCACCCTGGAGTCCATAAAACACTCAAACTCACCAAAAGATCATATTGGTGGACTTCCATGCAACAGTCTGTAAAACAATATGTGCCGTCTTGCGAGGTTTGTGCAGTAGCTAAATCAGAAAGGAGACCTCCTTATGGTCTACTGACCTCCTCACAAATACCCAACAGACCATGGCAACATTTAGGCATGGATTTTATCATTGAATTACTGAAATCCAGTAACCATAACACTATTCTAGTAGTTGACAATTTATTCACTAAAATGGCTCACTTCATTCCATACCATAAATTGCCAACTTCTGCTGAAACTGCCCAGTTATTTCTGGCACAAATAGTGAAAATTCATGGATTACCAACTATCACCACCACTGATCCAGGCACTCAATTTACATCCAGATTCTGGAGAGAGTTATGTAAACTTCTGTGGAGAAACCTAAAACAGGAGACAAGAAGGCACCAAAATAGGGTGATATCGTCGGTACAGTTCAGTGTACTAGGGTGAAGAGAGTAATACCCAGAAGCGGGGCGGCACTATGGCGTGCCTGGAATCGCAAGCCAGGACCTCACAGTCGCCCGGTAGACCACACAAGGCAGCAGCAGTTCCCAGCTGAGCATGTGATTAGTGCAACCAATCAGGATCCGATCTGCGTCCACACCTTCCTCTCTATACTCCAGTCGTCAGGATGATTGCGAGAGAGTGTGTGGTGGCGGTGAACGATAATCAAACTAAGATCGCTCAAAAAATGGATAAACAGTTTGTGAAAAGAGGGGAGACCAGCTCCAGCAGGATACAGATAAAACAAGTTTATTAAAATGTTTTAAAACCAGCAACACGTTTCTCGGCTACACAGAGCCGTTTCATCAGGCTGTAATACATGCTCAAACAGACCTGCTGCTTATGTACCTCCTCTAACCAATCAAATCACATTTTTCATTTACATACCCTTCATAGGGCGGCTACACATCCTTACCTTAACCGATAGTGATATATACACCATTGTGTAAAAAATACAATCATCTTAAAAAACAAATATTTGCCATTACACTCAGCATGAATCATATTTGACTTATTAAATACTTGTCCCTATGTTTGCATGTCTTATTCTATTATATGATTACGATGCAAAAAAATATTTGATGTTTACAGAGACGGAGTCTGTTTATAAATATATCAGACTTCTCTATATAATTAATGTGTCTAAGGGGTATATAAAAACTTAGATTAGCTCAAGTTGTCGAAACCTTATGGGGGTGTATTGATGATTGATCACAATAAATATATAAATAATAATATTTTGATGAAAAGAAATAGACGATAATATCCTCGGGTACCTCAAATAGTGGACATACTGAGTACAAAGAAGTACAAAAATGTTCCTACCAAATATCATATTAGTCCACAATGCTATTGACATTCTAAATATAAATAATTATATATGCTATGCAACACGCTAAAAAACATCATGAATATAATGAACTTTCCAATCAATCTATGGTTATGTTGGTAGATAATTGACATTCAAAATATCATAACTATATTGTTAAAAACTAATGTCAAAAACCAATGTGCCCTGGCCCAATAGAAGTGGTACGTCTTTCTATGAAATATCTATAGATTAATTCCAGGCTTGTGATCATTTAGCCATTCACAGACTTAAATTACAAGATGGATGGCGAGGGCTCACCAGTTTTTCTATTAGCTATATTAAAAGTACCTTAAAATCCATCATAAAAAGACTAATTCAAATTGATAAATAGCATCCAAAAAATGATATAATACAAAATAAAAGTCAATTCTAATATGATAACACCTATAGCTGTTATTGAAAGGCTGCAAGATCAATATTCATATTGAGACCTAATGGGTGTAATGTTTGAAGTTTGTAAATCCAAAGGTCTCCCTCTGTCTGGGTCTGAAAAAATGATTATAAAAGTCAGATTTGGGCATATGCTCTATCGGTGTAATTTTCAAACAATGAGACTGTGTAATTTGAAATTGTTTCTAATGTTTCGACAGTGTTCCGACCATCTCACACTCAGGCGTCTGCAGGTACGCCCTACATATTGACACCCACAAAAGCAAGAAAGCAAATATATTACATAGTTGGATGCACAAGTCATTCAACTTCCCATCCTATATGTTTTTTGAGTGACATTAGATTGGAAAATATTAACATTGTGTGTAATATGATCACACATCTTAAATTTTTTGTTATTACATTTAAAAATACCTTTTCTTTGTGTCTTATGTATAATATTATTGTTATTATTTTTATTTCAAAAGTTTTTTTTTAGCTTCCTTATTAGTGGTGGCCAGATTTGTAGTCAGATTACTCTTATTTCTAACAATTTTACTAGGTGCCAAAATTCTTTTCAAGTTCAGCGCCTTTTTATAAACGATAGTTGGTTTTTTATCCAACAATTGACCCATCATTGGATCCTTCATAAGAATATTCCAATGATTGTTGATACTTTGTTTAATCAGATTATGGTTGCAATTATATTCCGTGATGAACATGTAAACTTCTGAAAATTGAACATTGTTACAGTACAGCCTTTCACCCTCAGAGCAATGGGCAAACAGAATGGGTCAACCAAAGGCTTGAACAATATCTAAGATGCTACTGCTCCTATCAACAAAACAGCTGGTTTTCTCTACTGCCCATGGCTGAATATGCATACAATAATACCACTAACTCTTCAACAAAGTTATCACCTTTCTTCGCTAACAATGGATACCATCTGTCAGGATAGGAAAAGTCCAGAGCCAGACCCCAATGCTAGAATTATGTTATTACACCCTAGCACTGTGAGTATAAACCAGGACTTGACCCCACGACAGCTTCAGTATTATTAGTACTCACTGAAATAAGGTGGGAGTTGGCTCAGCAGGATCAGGCGATGAAACTTCAAGCAGATAGGGATAATCCAAGAGAATCGTCAGACCAGCAATGTCCAGCAACAAGTAATCAAGCAGATTTAGGGTTAACCAATAGAGTAATGAAACAAGCAAAGTCCGGCAACGTGAAATCAGGCAGGTAGGGGTTAACCATAAGAATAACCAAGCAAGCAAAGTCCAGCAATGAGTAATCAGGCAGTAAGGGGTTAACCAGAAGAATAACCAGGTAAGCAAAGTCCAGCAACGAGTTATCAGGCAGGTAGGGATTAACCAGTAGAATAATCAAGCAAGCAAAGTTCCAGCAATGAGTAATCAGGCAGTTTGGGGTTAACCAGTAAAATAGTCAGGAAAGCAAAGTCCAGCAACGTGTTATCAGGCAGGTAGGGGTTAACCAGTAGTATAATCAAGCAAGCCAAGTTCCAGCAACTTGTAATCAGGCAGTTTGGGGTTTATCAGAAGAATAGTCAGGCATGCAAAGTCCAGCTATAAGGTATCAGGCAGGTAGGGGTTAAGCAGGGTCAAAGTCAAGCAAGCCAGCAGTTCAATTTAAACAAGAAATTCGAAATAGTACTCACAAGCCAAGTAGTAGAACAAAAAGGCACCGGAGGAAAGGAGACGCCGGAATAAGAAGCCATTCTGACGTCAGCAGAAGGGGCCGGTAGAATGCAGCATTGCTAGGCAACCAAGGGAAGCGCAACAGCGCTGAGAAAGACAAGGAGCGAAAGAGCGATCAGCTGAGCGATCGCGACAGTGCCCCCTCCTCAAGGACCCCTCCGGGGGACACAAACAGGTTTTGAAGGATTCTGGACGTGGAACTGTTTGATTAAAGCAGAGGCGCGGACATGAGAAGCAGGTTCCCAGGAACATTCAGTAATGGGATATCCCTTCCAATGAACCAAATAATATAAACTGTTACCCCGTAATTTGGAATCAAGAATTTGACTGATCTCGAATTGAGAAGTACTATCCACAAGAAACGGAGAAGGAGCTTTACATTTGGTGGAAAACCTGTTAGAAACTGCCGGTTTAAGAAGAGATACGTGAAATACTGGATGAATCTTCAGGTTGTCCGGTAAAACCACCCTGTAAGCAGAAGAACAAACCTTGGAAACAATCCTAAATTGTCCAATTTATTTAGGACCTAATTTAGCGCAAGGTTGTTTGAGACGAATAAATCTAGTAGATATCCAAACTTTGTCTCCAGTGCGGAATGAAGGTGCCTTATGGCGTTTGCGATCAGCAAATTGTTCATACTTTTGAGAAGAGAGGAGAAGAATGTCCCAAATCTTCTTCCAGTGTTTACAGAGATTCTTCTCAGTTCGATCTGCTCCAGGAACTCCAGAACCCCCAGAAGACATAGGAAAAGTTCTAGGTTCAAATCCATAGGCTGCCTTGAAAGGAGAAGTCTGTAAAGAAGAATTGAAGCAGGAATTGTAAGCAAGTTCTGCTAAAGGAAGAAGTTGAGACCAATTGGAGTGCTGATGATTGACATAGTGCCTGAGATAGGATTCAAGAGATTGGTTTACTCGCTCAGTTTGGCCTTTGAATTGAGGATGGTGGGCAGTAGATAGAGATATGGTAACTCCGAATTGTTTGCAAAGAGATTTCCAGAATCTTGAGACAAATTGAACTCCACGATCAGAAACAATTTCCAACGGAAATCCATTTTTTTTATTAAAAATTTTTTATATAAGTATTTATACAAATAAATTAAGGAAGGTAATCATAGTAAGCCTAACAAAACATTAGGGTATACAAAATAAATCAGATTTAACTATTTTAAGAAATGGATATGTATAATAATTCTGTAACCTGGGACCATAGAGACAAGGTTTCAATACCCGGATAAGGAAGATCATAATTTTTTTATATTTTTTTAGAAATTTTATTTTAGAGATTTAGTAATTACATGTTTCAAAACGAGGTCGACATTAATATGTTATCATTTCTGCCTATTTAAAGTAGTCTTATATGCAAGTTATCTATTCAGAATGAAAATCTAACAAGCTTTGAATAATAAATAAAAAACACTAAGACAGCGGTATTGATAGCATACAGAGATCACACTTAAGCTGTTGAAAGACTTCCAGGTCAAAGGAGGAGTGAATTTAGCAATCACAGGTGTTTTTGAGGTGTATTTAAGGAGAGTAACAAGCAGCATACAGCATCTTGAAAAAGCCCTGAGTAATAGGGTGAAACGCGTAGAAAGGATTGTATGCGAGCTGCTGTGAGAGGTAACAGAAGAACATTTGAAAGGAGGAACTCTGCGTACTTTGTACTTAAGAGCAGAGCAACTACTGTAACCTTCACTCCTTGGATGGGAGTCCGTTTGTGGTAAATAAGGCTTGCGCAAGTGAAGAACCACACAAAGTGATCCAGCAGACTGAGACACGCAGTGCATAGCTGTTCTCAGCAGTTGAAGATCAGCCGGAAGAAAAAGCCAAAAGCAGGTGAGAGTGTATACACATCTAAAGTTCCCTGCAGACGGCAGCTAAAGAGGTGAGAAATTCATCTGAACACAAAAGGCTGAAATAGATTAAGCGTAAGGGAGATACCTCCCACTAATCACAAGAATCACCATTTCATCTTACTCTGAACTATATAAATACCTCGTTCCAGAGCACAAAGTTTTTTTAAAAACACACTCACACCTATTGCTAATAGAAGCAGAGACTTTAATTTGCAACTTAAAAGCACTAGCATCAATTGCCTGTGAAAACAGCTTACAAAGAAAAGACTGTACCTATCTGAAAAAACGTTACAGCCTGCAGGCTAAACATCTATAAAGATATACCGCTGTCATTTATCACTGTGAATATAATTTACATCTGAAGCATTAAAGTTGTGTTTTTTGATTGCATAGAAATGAAATAGTTACTGCAGTGAGGATTTTAGAAATATTGTGTCTATCAAGCGATTTTAGAAATATTGTGTCTATCAAACGTTTTTTAAGAAGTTTTAAAGCTGACAGTCAGTTATTATATATGATTTTAGATTGATTTACATTATGAAAGCTTGAATAATTTATTGTATATGATGGTCTATTAGAGTATAATTGTTCTTAAATATTGGTAATAAAATTTGAATTTTTTTTTGATTGAACTATAGAGTGAGTATCTGTTTGTGAAAATTGTGACAACTTATATATAGCCTAAATTAAGAAGAGATTATTTGAAAATTTTTTCTCACAATTTCATTCAACAACGCTTCAGTTACCCCATTGCTTTTTAGCGCCATCCCTCCACATTGTTATTTTTTCACCAAAGGAAATCCATGTAATCTGGAGATATGGAGTATAAATAGTTCAGCGAGTTTATGGGCAGATGGCAATCCAGGTAAAGGAACAAAATGGGCTGCTTTGGAAAATCTGTCAACCACAACCCATATGGTCTTATTTCCGGCAGAATTAGGAAGGTCAGTAATAAAGTCCATGGAAACATGAGACCAGGACTAATATGGAAAAGGTAGAGGTTGTAAGAGTCCAAAAGGTAAACCAGAACACTGTTTATTAGAGGCACAGGAATTGCAAGCTGCAACATAATCATTGACATATTTGATCATAGTAGGCCACCAGACATGTTGTTTGAGTCTCCATAATGTATTACGTACTCCTGGATGTCCAGACAAAATATTATCATGAGCCCAGCAAAGAAGTTTGAGATGGAATTCAGGAGGTACAAACAAGATTCCAGGAGGTAATTTATAGGAGGAAGGATTTGAGGCTTGAGCAGACTGTAATGTTTGGAAAGGAAAAGTAGACAACTGAGCTAGAACTTTAGCAGGACAGAGAATGGGTTCAGAATCCAATAATGCAGAATCAGAGGCCTGAAATTGTCTGGATAAAGCATCCGCTTTAGAGTTCTTAGAACCAGGAATGTAGGAGAGGACAAAATTAAATCTAGAAAATAACAGAGCCCATCGGGCTTGACGTGAGTTGAGGAATTTAGCAGTATGAAGATACAGAAGATTTTTATGATCCGTAAGAATAAGAAATGGTTGAACCGTGCCCTCAAGCAGATGTCTCTATTCTTCCAAAGCCATCTTTATTGCTAATTATTCTTTGTTACCAACGTCATAATTCAGTTCTGCAGAATTAAACTTCTTGGAAAAGAACCCCACAGGAAGAATCTTGCTAGTGACAGGATTACGTTGAGATAACACAGCTCCTGCAGCAATCAAGGTAGCATCCACTTCAAAGATGAATTGGAGACTTGGTACTGGATGACAAAGAATAGGAGCCGAAGTGAAAGCTGACTTCAAAGATTCAAAGGCCTGTATGGCTTTATCAGACCAATGTTTGCAATCCTGACCCTTCTTATTAAGAGCAGTAAGAGGAGCCGAGATGTTAGCAAAGTCCTTTATGAATTTACGATAGTAATTAGCAAATCCAAGAAACCTCTGGAGAGACTTTAAGGAAGTTGGTCTAGGCCAATCTTTAATAGCCGACAGTTTGTCAGAATCCATCTCAAATCCAGACAGTGAAATGATGTAACCCAAAAAATGAATAGATTCTTGATGAAAAGAGCATTTTTCAAGTTTGGCAAATAGAGAATTTTCACATAATCTCTGGAGTATTAGCTTGACATGATGAACGTGATCCTGCAAAGTCCGAGAATATATCAAAATATCATCAAGATAGATAATGACGAATTGATTAAGATAGTCTCTGAATACTTCATTAACAAAATGTTGAAAAACTGCAGGGGCATTGCATAACCCAAAAGGCATAACTAAATATTCATAGTGTTCAAATCTAGTGTTGAAGGCAGTTTTCCACTCATGCCCTTTACGAATTCTGACTAAATTGTATGTCCCACGAAGATCCAATTTGGTAAAGATGGACGCACCCTGGAGACGATTGAGCAATTCAGGAATGAGAGGAAGGGGATAACAATTCTTGATTGTTATATGATTAAGAGCATGATAGTCGATGCAAGGACGAAGACTTCCATCCTTCTTTTCAACCAATAAAAAAACCTGCTCCTACAGGAGAGGAAGAAGGGCGAATAAAACCTCAAGCCAAATTATCCTTGATGTATTCTTCGAGTGAAACATTTTCCTGACGAGAAAGAGAGTAAGTTTTTCCTTTAGGAAGAGGTGCTCCAGGTAGTAGGTCAATGGGACAATCAAAAGTCCGATGTGGAGGTAAAATTTCAGCATCTTTCTTAGAAAAGACATCCCAAAAAGTATGATATTGTACAGGTAAAGAATCAGGAATGTCCACAACTGCCACAACAGTACTAGAAGGTTTGGAAGTATTTTGAAGACATTGTTTGAAACAAGAAGATCCCCAAGCAACAAGTTCCCCTTTAGACCAGGAGAAAACCGGATCATGAAGTTGTAGCCAAGTAAGTCCCAAAATTAAAGGAAACTGAGGAGAAGAGATGATGTCAAAACAGATGGTTTCTGAGTGAAGTACTCCTACAGACATAAGAAGTGGTATCGTAGAATATTGAATGATTCCAGAACCTAAGGGTTGACCACTGACAGTAGTGACCTTGATTACTCGGCTCTTGGAAAACAAAGGAATCCGAAAGGAATTGACAAAGTCAGAATCCATAAACACTCCTGCAGCTCCGGAATCGATGAGTGCTTGATCCTGGAACGTGGTGTTGCCAAAACGAAAGGTGACTGGAACAAAAAGCTTAGGATTTAGGGTAGGAAAAAGTTTTTGGCTTAACTCAGTCCCTCTCTCTGGAGTTAAGCCCTGGCTTTTACTGGACGGGTTGGACAATCTTTTAACAAATGCCCTTTAATACCACAGTAAAGACATAGTCCAAGATTACGCCTTCTGAGATGTTCAGCTTCAGATAACTTAATTGCACCAACCTCCATGGGTTCACTTGATTCAGAGATAGAAGAACTCGGAGCAGGAAGGTTAGGTGAACGGGTCATAGGACGGAAAGTTGGTCTGATTAAGGATCTTCTGTTATGGTCTCGTTCATGGAGACGTTCAGAATAACGAGCATCTAATTTGATACATAAATTGATGAGTTCTTCTAGAGAATCAGGAAGATCCCTATAGACCAGTTCGTCTTTTAAACGATCACAAAGACCTTTGAGAAAAGCTGCACACAGGGCCCCATGATTCCACATAGTTTCAGCAGCTAAAGTCCGGAATTCTATAGCCTATTGTGTTACAGAAAGAGAACCCTGTCTTAAATCTAATAGTCCTGCTTCGGCTGCCGCCGACCTTCCAGGTTTATCAACGATGGAAGAAAAGATGGATACAAAAGTATCAATATCATTGAGCAAAGGATCATCTTTTTCCAACAGAGGAGAGACCCAAGCTAAGGCTTTATCTTTCATAAGGGATATCAAAAAGGTGATCTTGGAAGAGGAAGAAACAAACATTTGAGGGTTATTTCTGAAGTGAAGACGACATTGGTTTAGGAATCCTCGACAGTCTTTAGGATTGCCGTCATATTTATCAGGTAGAGGAATTTGGGAATTAAATGCTCTGCCGGTTGTGGTGGATTATATGCCAGATTGGAACTGGCCGCAGGTACAACAGGGGTTGCTGGGGCTTAAGACGAAGGAGTAAGATTATGCAGAAGAGAAGTAATTTGATCCAATTTAGAATCCAGGGATTGCAGGTGAGCAGAGTGGGTTCCAAGAAGCTGTCCCTGTAGAGCCACAGCTCTGGATAACTCATCAGGGTCCATTATATGGCCTGTTTGTAATGTCAGGATAGGAAAAGTCCAGAGCCGGACCCCAATGCTAGAATGAGGTTAATTACACCCTAGCACTGTGAGTATAAACCAGGACCTGACCCCACGACAGCTTCAGTATTATTAGTACTCACTGAAATAAGGTGGGAGTTGGCTCAGCAGGATCAGGCGATGAAACTTCAAGCAGATAGGGATAATCCAAGAGAATCGTCAGACCAGCAATGTCAAGCAACAAGTAATCAAGCAGATTTAGGGTTAACCAATAGAGTAATGAAACAAGCAAAGTCCGGCAACGTGAAATCAGGCAGGTAGGAGTTAACCAGAAGAATAACTAAGCAAGCAAAGTCCAGCAATGAGTAATCAGGCAGTTAGGGGTTAACCAGAAGAATAACCAGGTAAGCAAAGTCCAGCAACGAGTTATCAGGCAGGTAGGGGTTAACCAGTAGAATAATCAAGCAAGCAAAGTTCCAGCAATAAGTAATCAGGCAGGTAGGGGTTAACCAGTAGAATAGTCAGGAAAGCAAAGTCCAACAACATGTTATCAGGCAGGTAGGGGTTAACCAGTAGTATAATCAAGCAAGCGAAGTTCCAGTACTCACAAGCCAAGTAGTAGAACAAACAGGCACAGGAGGAAAGGAGACGCCGGAATAAGAAGCCATTCTGACGTCAGCAGAAGGGGCCGGTAGAATGCAGCGTTGCTAGGCAACCAAGGGAAGCGCAACAGCGCCGAGAAAGACAAGGAGCGAAAGAGCGATCAGCTGAGTGATCGCGACACCATCCATTATTTCATCTACTGCCTCAAATTGAAACTTCTTGCCCAAGAATTGATGACATCATGAACAGTTTAATTGAAAATGTTCAGATCTTGATGGAGAATATCCATAATGCTCAATGTTAACAAAAAAATTAGTGGTCTTTCATTGGTCCTTTTGAGATCATCAAGATATGAACCCTAATGTTGTTACCCTTCAATTACCTTCATCCTATAGGATACATCCAAAATTCCACATCTCACTCCTTAAACCTTTCATACCTACCCATTTGCAGGTTCATGCACAACCCCCAACTGATATATGTCAACCTGACCATGTTTATGATGTGATGGATTGCAGGTTGTATAGGGGTTGTTTGTAATACTTTGTCCGTTGGAAGGGGTATTCTACTTCCACAAATCTTCAGGCTCCCCGTCTTGTGTCTCTGTTCCACAGACGTCATCCAGATAGGCCACACCCTGAAACTGCTGGGCAACTTCCTTGAGGTGGGGTGATGTCAGGTTCACTCCCTTCAGACACTGTCAGGATCTATGCCTTTAATGACTCTCAGGATTTATCCCTTTTACATTCCGCCTATATAAACCTACAACACATTCTTTAGGGTGCTTAGTAATTTGTGTAGTTCGGCGAGACTAAGCAGTTCCCCTCTGACTCTTCTAATCCTGCTGGGTATACAGTTTCCTAATACCAACGGACTTCCTGATCTTATTCCTGTTTGTGTGGATTACTATGAAAGCCTTTTCAGTTGTGGATGTACAAAAAACTTTTACTTCAATAACCATTACCTTGTTGTTTCCACACTGTGTTTCTACTTTGAGCTTCTGTCATCTCCAGATCTCTGTTACAAGAGGTAACCTGGTAACCTAAATTGGAGATCATTCCAACAACCGCACAAACATCTGCTAAGTGGTAACAATGATCTGTCTTCTACCAGCCTTTTCACCCTATGACTATAAGTCTCCGCTCACCAACAAAACATACCGGGCAAGATTCTCTACTGCGGAACAACGCATCATGGAGCAAGCTCCGCCTACCGCTCTGATGTCACCATCTGCCTAAGAGCCAGCTGCTCGTAACAAGAGGTACTGTTTTCAATTCTCAGCAGCCCCTGTGTATTGCCGTGTATTCACCGGTCTCTAAATAAGATTGCTAACTTGTGCAGATTCATCTACTTCTGTGGCAACATACTTACTTAAAGGGACAGTCAACACCAGAATGTTTGTTGTTTTAAAAGATAGATAATCCCTTTATTATCCATTCCCCAGTTTTGCATAACCAACACTGTTAAATTAATATACTTTTTACCTCTGTGATTACCTGTATCTAAGGGGTCAATTTAACATGGTGCGGACAGACATGATCCGTTATAGCGAATCATGTCCGCTGCACATCGATAAATGCCGACAGCATACGCTGTTGGCATTTATCATTGCACCAGCAGTTCTTGTGAACTGCTGGTGCAATACCAACTCCTGCAGATTCGCGGCCAATCGGCCACTAGCAAGGGGTGTCAGTCAACCTTATCGTATTGGATTGGGTTGATTTTAGGCGATGTCTGTCCACCGCCTCAGAGCAGGCAGACAGGTTATGGAGCAGCGGTCTTTAGAAACACAGGGCATCAAGCTCCATACGGAACATGATAAATAGACCCCTAAGCATCTTCTGACAGCCCCTGATCAACTGACATTTTATTTATTATCTATTGGCTTTCATTTCAGCCAATTAGTTCAGGTTCTGCCACAATCCACAGGTGTGATCACGTTATCTGTATGGTTTACATGAACTAGCTCTCCCCTGTTGTGAAAAGCAAATAAAAAAGCATAAGAGGCGGCCTTCAAGGGCTTAGAAATTATCATATGAACCTTTCTAGGTTTAGCTTTCAACTAAGAATACCAAGAGAACAAAGCAAAATTGGTGATAAAAGTAAATTGGAAAGTTGTTTAAAATTACTGCCCTATTTGAAACATGAACGTTTTTTTTGGACTTGACTGTCCCTTTAATATAAGGAAATATTCTCGGACTTCCTCTCTCTGCTAGTGTTTTTTTTCCAACTGCTCTGACACATTTTACACTGCATTAAGACCAAACTCTGTTCTAACATCCAGGAAGAAAAAGCAAGTAGCATTTATATTAGTAACCAGTTAAAATAATCTCTGCTCTATTTCAACCTACACTCCTAGCTGTTGCTTGGGCCAAACCACCTCTCTAGCTTTTGCTAATATATGCAGTTGTGATCCTTATCTCAAGTTCTGACTGAACCATAACACTCACTCACTTAGGGCACGATTCTAAACAGCTCTCTGGGCTAGTGAGATTCTCTAAGAATGCTTGCCACCTTCTATTCCCTGATGGAATTCTATAAAGCCACTGTTTACCCTGAAGACACATTGTCTCGCTAAGGGGCGTATACTGTATTTCCGTATAGGAAGGAGATGCAGACATTACATATTGCATATACATATACATTACGTATATATCGTTTTCCATCAATACCAAACTATTTATTGATTTGAAAAGCACAAATAGAAAAAAACTACAATATTCTTTACATTATGCTATATATCAAAAAAGCTCAGACTTAATTAATTCAGAACAGTGTTTTAGGCATATTCCAGGCATTTATGAACTTGATGATTGCATTTGTCCCTTCTATCTCTGCTGGATAATGAAGAATTTTCTCTCTTGAGGTTGACTTAATGTTGCTGCAGGCAATGACATTCAGAGATGAAAAAAAATGTAAAATCATTGCTCAGAAATATTACAAAACATTAAAAAATAGCCAGAATTCCGCAAAACATTTTGTAATTTGAAATCCATTTAAAACGCTCTTTTGGGAAATCATTTTGCTATAGAATTTTACAAGTAGAAAAAAAATACTCCTATTTTTAGACAGAGAAATGCAGTTTGATGTGTTTATGCTTCAAATATTTGCTTGTCTACGAAAGTCTTAAGCCACAGAGAAAAGAGAATTTTATCTATATTGTTAGCACTTTCATAATGTCACATTCATTTCAGTTCCTGTTTCCTCTAGTTTTCTATAATTTAGATACTAACAATAAAGTATAAGCTCCGTATTCCCATTAAAGGGGTATTCTGATACAAAAAAAATGCTCTAATTTGTTAATACATGCTATTTTGTACATGCCCCTAGTTAACAATGGGCAAGATTACAAGTTGCGCGTTATGTCAATGAGGCCTATTTATCAAGCCGTCAACTTACTTGCATTCAACGGCACCAATACGCTCGCCTACGATCGCCTAACATCGCTGCCGCGGACCTGAATACGTTCTCCAAAGTTACCAAAAAAGCTGTCAAAAAGCCGCGCACCAAGTACGGGCCGATGAGCAGCGGACTTTTGTTAACTAACAGTCATCAATCTCGCTGCTCTTCGGCTTTTTCCCAGCTTTATTGGTACCCTGTCACTAAACACCAACACTATACTACCCTGTTTTACCTCTATCCTGCTGCTCACGGACCTCGCCGCAACTAAATAAATTTATTAACCCCTATCCTGCCACTCCCGGAGCCCACCACTACTCTAATAAACTTATTAACCCCTGTGCTGACGCTCCCGGAGCCCACTGCCACTCTAATAAATTTATTAACTCTTATCCTGCCACTCCCGGAGCCAACCGCCACTCTAATAAATGTATTAATGTGTTAAAAGAAAAGGTATAAGGTGCGCAAATCTATCCCCTGCACATACACTAATCTGCTCCCATAAAGCAGATATATTGGGAAATGCTGTTAAAATAAAGAAAATTGTGTATGTACAGCTGTGGGGGTTATGTCCAATAATGATTATAAGACACTTATGTCGTGTGTATACAATTATATAAAGTTAAAAGACTCAAAAAACTACTCAAAAAACTAGTGGATTGTACTTGCCTCTAGGTGAATATATGTGGTGATATACTTAATTAAGTAGACACAAAACACAGATTAGGTGATTTTAGGAGTAAAACATTTCACGAAATTTAATCTATTTAAAAACGATGATTAAAATAGTACATAGAAAATGAGTTATATAATAAAACACAAAAATAAATTGAACTAAAACATATGACCAGTCATGTACATATAGGTATACAAACAGAGATATATTAGAATCTGTATGTAGATATTTGACAATCTTAAAACAGTAAAACTTGGTGCAGCAGAGAAAATTACACTTTGTGCAACAAGGGGTTTAATCTGCTTAAAAACTGTGAAATCAATGATATGGCGTTAGGTCTTAACAGACTAAATTCACAGTAGTGAAGACTTGTATCCACCTAAATATTCATTCATATGAACGTGTAATCCTTAAAACAAAGAGTTCCGTTCTAAATGACGGTTACCAATCATCAGACAGATCCGTTTATTTTGAAAAGTGGTGAGTTCGACAACTAGTACTATGCTAGTGTGTCTCCCAGATTGTTGTCTTTTTCGGTAAAAGAGTGGCAAATACAACCTAGCTGTAGGGCTACAACACCTCTACAGTGCCTACCTGCTTCACTTTTGGGCTGAAATGTTCGTCGGGGTCAGGCACAGGTGTCTGGAGCGGCTCCTAACAGCTGGTGGTGTCACTGATCCTCTCAGAAGTAGATCCGGCTAAGATGAAAAACTCTGCGCAGAGTATGTAGGAGAGAGGTGAAATAGTTCCAAACAATCTCTCTTAATCCTTGGCAACCGTGTTATTTTAACACTTTGTAGTTTGCTGTCTGACTCCTTCAACGCGTTTCGCCATGTACCATGGCTTTATCAAGATGGTTCAGACATGTTTTAGGCTTCTTTATATACGTATGCTTCGTCCGTGATTGGTCTATTGATTTTCATGACGTATATTTTTTAAGCTGGATTACAAATAAGGTGGAATATTGTGATTGTCAAATGGCTTCTTCGAAGCTGTCATATATTTACATTTTGTACTGTTTGTACAAAGTTTATGTTCAATTGAAAGTATAAAACATGTAAATTGTTATGCGTTAAATAACTATACGGTTATTGTTAAAATAATGAATAATGTTTTATGCGTACACACTTCATAAAAATGGTCCATAGAAAGTGCATAAAAAGTACATAAAAAGTAAAAATGATACCACTTAAATAGGGGCTTATTAAAAAAGTCTGGTTGAGAATGAATGGGAAATCTCATATTCATATTGTTTATATATAAAAACTCCAAGGACAAAAATTATACAACAATGTTGTTAAACCGATATTGTCTCTGTGTGTTAATACATATCAATGAGTCTTTTATTGCTCTAATGAAAATAAACTTGTGCCAGGATATATATTTATTATATATATATATATATATTCCTTTCCTATACACAGGGTTATTTATAAATTTACCATGTTTGTATACAGTAGGGGATCTAATCCTAATATGGTATGGCTATGTCAATCTATTTTGGTAAGTTATTGCGATCTATATTATAAATTACCAACCATAAAAAGCTATATTCTTTATTATAAAAATATTTGCTAATAAAAAACTGTGTATATTAAAAAAAAGGGTCCCAATATGAAAACTCAGTGTTTATGTGGTTATTTGTAAAATTGTTTTTTTGTCTCTAATACCTAATTTAATACTTAAAACAGGGATAAATGTGCTGGAAGAGGTTCACGTTTATTTTACTCTAAAATGAATGGATGTAAATCTAATTCTGAGTTTAGTCCTTGAGGATACAAAGTTTGGAGCTCAAAGATCAATTCTGCTTCTTTTCTAAGGAGCAGTTTATCAAAATTTCCTCCTCTCCATGGTTTATTGATTCGACATATGCCCCAATATTTGAGGTCATTTACATTATTATGGTGTACTGTCCTAAAATGTTCATACAGCCTAGTATCCTGATCTCCTTTTTTGATTAGGTTTAGATGTTCTCTAATTCTTGTTCTCAGAACTCTAGAGGTCTCTCCCAAATACTGTTTCCCACATGTACACTGGATCAAATATATGATCCCCTTATCACTACATCTGATGGTCTCTTTGATTTTATATTTTTTGCCCGTGTTTGTGGATTTGTACTTCTTACATTTGGTGCTGTGTTGGCAGGCTTTACAGCTATAACAGGGGTAATAACCCTGTAGTTTTTTCCAATTAAATCTTTATCTTTCGTTCTATTTGTTTTTTGCTTAAAATCACTAGGTGCGAGAATATTCTTAATGTTAGTTGCTTTTCTAAAAACGATACTAGGATATTCTGAAATACTGTTCCCTAAAATCGGATCTGATTTGATCAAATGCCAATGTTTATTTAAAATTTTAGTTAGATGTTTGTGGTGACAACTATAGTTGGTAGCTAGGGGTATTTTTAAGGTTTCATTGTTTTGTTATCTTCGCTTTGTTTTTTAGTGAGTATATTCTTTCTATCCAAATTTCTAATTTTGGTGATATCAACACAAACAGTTCATTCTAAATAGTATAAAATTTATACTTGAAAATAATGTTTTTGCATTCAACGATAACATATACCTTCAGCTACAGGGTACCGCTATGGGCACAAGGTTTGCTCCCAGCTATGCCAATTTATTCATGGGTAAATGGGAATACCCATTTTGCCCATGAGCATGAGCTGGGAGCAAACCTTGTGCTATTCAAAAGATACATTGATGATATTCTGATAGTGTGGAAGGGGAGTGAAGACAGCCTTATCACCTTTTTTGAAGACATGAATCAGAATAATCTCAACTTGAAATTCACATACACAATAAGCAGGCAACAAATAACATTTTTTTACTTAGATATTTACATAGAACAAGGAGAACTAGCAAAGAAAAATCATTTTAAGACAACGGATGCCAATAATTATATTCCCACACACAGCTGTCATTTAAAAAGGTGGATAGATAACACCCCTAAGGGTCAAATTATTTGAATCAGACGAAACTGCTCGAAACTCTCTGACTTTGACACACAAATCAAAATCTTAGAAAATCGATTCCTAGAAAAAAGGTTATAACCATGAAACTTTAAAAGAGGATATCACCAAAATTAGAAATTTGGATAGAAAGAATATACTCACTAAAAAATAAAAAGGGAAGATAACAAAACCAATGAAACCTTAAAATACCCCTAGCTACCAACTATAGTTGTCACCACAAACATTTAACTAAAATTTTTAATAAACATTGGCATTTGATCAAATCAGATCCGATTTTAGGGAACAGTATTTCAGAATATCCTAGTATCGTTTTTTAGAAAAGCAACTAACTTTAAGAATATTCTCGCACCTAGTGATTTTAAGCAAAAAAACAAATAGAACGAAAAATAAAGATTTAACTGGAAAAAAACTACAGGGTTATTACCCCTGTTATAGCTGTAAAGCCTGCCAACACAGCACCAAATGTAAGAAGTACAAATCCACAAACACGGGTAAAAAATATAAAATCAAAGAGACCATCAGATGTAGTGATAAGGGATCATATATTTGATCCAATGTACTTGTGGGAAACAATATTTGGGAGAGACCTCTAGAGTTCTGAGAACAAGAATTAGAGAACATCTAAACCTAATCAAAAAAGGAGATCTGGATACTAGGCTGTATGAACATTTTAGGACAGTACACCATAATAATGTAAATGACCTCAAATATTGGGGCATATGTCGAATCAATAAACCATGGAGAGGAGGAAATTTTGATAAACTGCTTCTTAGAAAAGAAGCAGAATTGATCTTTGAGCTCCAAACTTTGTATCCTCAAGGACTAAACTCAGAATTAGATTTACATCCATTCATTTTAGAGTAAAATTAACGTGAACCTCTTCCAGCACATTTATTCCTGTTTTAAGTATTAAATTGGGTATTAGAGACAAAAAACAATTTTACAAATAACCACATAAACACTGAGTTTTCATATTGGGACCCTTTTTTTAATATACACAGTTTTTTATTAGCAAATATTTTTATAATAAAGAATATAGCTTTTTATGGTTGGTAATTTATAATATAGATCGCAATAACTTACCAAAATAGATTGACATAGCCATACCATATTAGGATTAGATCCCCTACTGTATACAAACATGGTAAATTTATAAATAACCCTGTGTATAGGAAAGGAATATATATATATATATAAATATATATCCTGGCACAAGTTTATTTTCATTTAGAGCAATGAAAGACTCAATGATATGTATTAACACACAGAGACAATATCGGTTTAACAACATTGTTGTATAATTTTTGTCCTTGGAGTTTTTATATATAAACAATATGAATATGAGATTTCCCATTCATTCTCAACCAGACTTTTTTAATAAGCCCCTATTTAAGTGGTATCATTTTTACTTTTTAGGTACTTTTTATGCACTTACTATGGACCATTTTTATGAAGTGTGTACGCATAAAACATTATTCATTATTTTAACAATAACTGTATAGTTATTTAACGTATAACAATTTACATGTTTTATACTTTCAATTGAACATAAACTTTGTGCAAACAGTACAAAATCTAAATATATGACAGCTTCGAAGAAGCCATTTGACAATCACAATATTCCACGTTATTTGTAATCCAGCTTAAAAAAATATACGTCATGAAAATCAATAGACCAATCACGGACGAAGCATACATATATAAAGAAGCCTAAAACATGTCTGAACCATCTTGATAAAGCCATGGTACATGGCGAAACGCGTTGAAGGAGTCAGACAGCAAACTACAAAGTGTTCAAATAACACGATTGCCAAGGATTAAGAGAGATTGTTTGGAACTATTTCCCCTCTCTCCTACATACTCTGCGCAGAGTTTTTCATCTTAGCCGGATCTACTTCTGAGAGGATCAGTGACACCGCCAGCTGTTAGGAGCCGCTCCAGACACCTGTGCCTGACCCCGATTAACATTTCAGCCCAAAAGTGAAGCAGGTAGGCACTGTAGAGGTGTTGTAGCCCTACAGCTAGGTTGTATTTGCCACTCTTTTACCGAAAAAGACAACAATCTGGGAGACACACTAGCATAGTACTAGTTGTCGAACTCACCACTTTTCAAAATAAACGGATCTGTCTGATGATTGGTAACCGTCATTTAGAACGGAACTCTTTGTTTTAAGGATTACACGTTCATATGAATGAATATTTAGGTGGATACAAGTCTTCACTACTGTGAATTTAGTCTAAGACCTAACGCCATACCATTGATTTCACAGTTTTAAGCAGATTAAACCCCTTGTTGCACAAAGTGTAATTTTCTCTGCTGCACCAATTTTTACTGTTTTAAGATTGTCAGATATCTACATACAGATTCTAATATATCTCTGTTTGTATACCTATATGTACATGACCGGTCATATGTTTTAGTTCAATTTATTTTTGTGTTTTATTATATAACTCATTTTCTATGTACTATTTTAATCATCGTTTTTAAATAGATTAAATTTTGTGAAATGTTTTACTCCTAAAATCACCTAATCTGTGTTTTGTGTCTACTTAATTAAGTATATCACCACATATATTCACCTAGAGGCAAGTACAATCCACTAGTTTTTTGAGTAGTTTTTTGAGTCTTTTAACTTTATATAATTGTATACACACTACATAGGTGTCTTATAATCATTATTGGACATAACCCCCACAGCTGTTAGCGCACATACACAATTTTCTTTATTTTAATAATAAATGTATTAACCCCTATCCTGCCGCTCCCGGAGCCCACCGCTACCTACATTATGTTATTAACCCCTAATCTGCCCCCCCTACACCACCGCCACCTACATTATACTTATTAACCCCTAATCTGCCATCCCCAACGTCGCTGCCACTATATTAAATTTATTAACTCCTAAACCTAAGTCTAACCCTAACACCCCTAACTTAAATCTAATTTAAATAAATCTAAAGCTAATAGGATTGAGCTTGCATTCTATTGGCTGATTGGAACAGCCAATAGAATGCAAGCTCAATCCTATTGACTGATTGGATCAGCCAATAGGATGAACTTCAATCCTATTGGCTGATTGCATCAGCCAATAGGATTTTTTCTACCTTAATTCCAATGGGCTGATATAATTCTATCAGCCAATCGGAATCTAAGGGACACCATCTTGGATGAGGTCACTTAAAGGAACCTTCGGGTAGTCGTCGGCAGAAGAGGATGCTCCGCGTCGGATGTCTTGAAGATGGACCCGCTCCGCGCCGGATGGATGATGATAGAAGATGCCGTCTGGAGGACCACTTCTGACCGGCCTGGATGAAGACTTCTGCCCGTCTGAAGGACCACTTCTGCCCGGCTTGGATGAAGACTTCTGCCTGTCTGGAGGACCACTTCGCCAGTCTTGGATGAAGACGTCTCCCGGTAAGTCGATCTTCAATGGGTTAGTGTTAGGTTTTTTTAAGGGTGTATTGGGTGGGTTTTATTTTTAGGTTAGGGCTTTGGGCCGCAAAAGAGCTAACTTCCCATCCAAATGCCCTTTTCAGGGCAATGGGGAGCTTAGGTTTTTTTAGTTAGTTTTTTTTGGGGGTGTTGGTTGCGTGGGTGGTGGGTTTTACTGTTGGGGGGATTGTTTGTATTTTTTTTACAGGTAAAAGAGCTGATTTCTTTGAGGCAATGCCCCGCAAAAGACCCTTTTAAGGGCTATTGATAGTTTAGTCTAGGCTAGTGTTTTTTTTTTTTTTTTTTTTTAATTTTATTTTAATAGGGCTATTAGATTAGGTGTAATTAGTTTAAATATCTTGTAATTTGTTTATTATTTTCTGTAATTTAGTGTGTTTGTACTTTAGATAATTGTATATAATTTACTTAATTGATTTTAATTTATTTAATTTATTTAATTGTAGTGTAGTGTTAGGTGATATTGTAACTTAGGTTAGGTTTTATTTTACAGGTAAATTTGTATTTATTTTATCTAGGTAGTTATTAAATAGTTAATAACTATTTAATAACTATTCTACCTAGTTAAAATAAATACAAACTTGCCTGTAAAATAAAAATAAACCCTAAGCTAGCTACAATGTAACTATTAGTTATATTGTAGCTATCTTAGGGTTTATTTTACAGGTAAGTATTTAGTTTTAAATAGGAATAATTTAGGTAATGATAGGAATTTTATTTAGATTTATTTAAATTAGATTTTAAGTTAGGGGTGTTAGGGTTAGACTTTGGTTTAGGGGTTAATAAATTTAATATAGTGGCGGCGATGTTGGGGACGGCAGATTAGGGGTTAATAAGTATAATGTAGGTGGCGGCAATGTTGGGGGGGGGCAGATTAGGGGTTAATAAGTATAATGTAGGTGTCGGAGGTGTCGGGGGGGGGCACATTAGCGGTAAAATAAGTATAATGTAGGTGGCGGCAGGTGTCGGGGGGACAGATTTGGGTTTAATAAGTATAATGTAGGTGGCGGTAGTGTCGGGGGGCAGATTAGGGGTTAATAAGTATAATGTAGGTGGCGGCGGCAGAATAGGGGTGTTTAGACTCGGGGTACATGTTAGGGTATTAGGTGTAAACATAACTTTTATTCTCCCATAGGAATCAATGGGATATCGGGCAGCAGCGAACATAAGCTTTCGCTGCTCTCAGACTCCCATTGATTCCTATGGTATCCACCGCTTCCAGGGTGGCGGATTGAAAACCAGGTACGCTGGGCCGGAATAGTGCCAATCATAACTGGTAGAAATGTGATAACTAGCAAAAGTAGTCAGATAGTGCCGAATTTGCATTCGGAACATCTGTAGTGACGTAAGCATCGATCTGTGTCGGACTGAGACCGACGGATCGTATGTTACATCACAAAATTCTACTTTTGCCGGTCTCATCAATCAAGCTCTCCACAATTACACTGCGGAATTCCAGCATATTTGCGGTTGATGGCTTGATAAATAGAAGCCAATATCTCAGATGTATTATCAAAGAGATTTTCGCATTTAGATATCGAGATATTCATATACATATCTCGCAATAAATATACAGTGGGGCCAAAAAAGTATTTAGTCATCCACCAATTGTGCAAGTTCTCCCACTTAAGAAGATGAGAGAGGCCTGTAATTTTCATCATACCTCAACTATGAGAGACAAAATGTTGAAACAAATACAGACAATCACATTGTCTGATTTGGAAAGAATTTATTTGAATATTATGTTGGAAAATAAGAATTTGGTCGCCTACAAACAAGCAAGATTTCTGGCTCTCACAGACCTGTATATTCTTCTTTAAGAGGCTCCTCTGTCCTCCACTCATTACCTGTATTAATGGCACCTGTTTGAACTTGTTATCAGTATAAAAGACACCTGTCCACAACCTCAAACAGTCACACTCCAAACTCCACTATGGTGAAGACCAAAGAGCTGTCGAATGACACCAGAAACAAAATGTTAGACCTGCACCAGGCTGAGAAGACTAAATCTGCAATAGGCAAGCAGCTTGGTGTGAAGAAATCAACTGTGGGAGCAATAATTAGAAAATGGAAGACATACAAGACCACTGATAATCTCCCTCGATCTGGGGCTCCACGCAAGATCTCACCCCGTGGGGTCAAAATGATCACAAGAACGGTAAGCAAACATCCCAGAACCACACGGGGGGACCTAGTGAATGACCTGCAGAGAGCTGGGACCAACGTTACAAAGGCTACCATCAGTAACACACTACGCCACCAGGGACTCAGATCCTGCAGTGCCAGGCGTGTCCCCCTGCTTAAGCCAGTACATGTCCGGGCCTGTCTGAAGTATGCTAGAGACCATTTGGATGATCCAGAAGTGGATTGGGAGAATGTCATATGGTCAGATGAAACCAAAGTAGAACTGTTTGGTAGAAACACAACTTGTCGTGTTTGGGGGAGAGAGAATGCTGAGTTGCAACCAAAGAACACCATACCTACTGTGAAGCATGGGGGTGACAACATCATGCTTTGGGGCTGTTTCTCTGCAAAGGGAACAGGACGACTGATCCATGTACATAAAAGAATGAATGGGGCCATGTATCATGAGATTTTGAGTGCAAACCTCCTTCCATCAGCAAGTGCATTGAAGATGAAATGTGGCTGGGTCCTTTAGCATGACAATGATCCAAAACACACTACCCGGGCAAAGAAGGAGTGGCTTCGTAAGAAGCATTTCAAGGTCCTGGAGTGGCCTAGCCAGTCTCCAGATCTCAACCCCATAGAAAACCTTTGGAGGGAGTTGAAAGTCTGTGTTGCCCAGTGACAGCCCCAAAACATCACTGCTCTAGAGGAAATCTGCATGCAGGAATGGGCCAACATACCAGCAACAGTGTGTGACAACCTTTTGAAGACTTACAGAAAACGTCTGACCTCTGTCATTGCCAACAAAGGATATATAACAAAGTATTGAGATGAACTATTGATATTTATTGACCAAATACTTATTTTCCACCATAATTTGCAAATAAATTCATTCCAAATCAGACAATGCGATTGTCTAGTTTTGTTTTTTCTGATTTTGTCTCTCATAGTTGAGGTATACCTATGATGAAAATTACAGGCCTCTCTCATCTTCTTAAGTGGGTGAACTTGCACAATTGGTGGCTGACTAAATACTTTTTTGCCCCACTGTATATATCAGTCCAAAAATCATCACATATATAGAGAAATATTTATTTATAAATAAATAGAACATATTCTTTTGTGAAAACTTGTACACTTTTCAATGAGAATACGTCAAGGGCTTTGCACAACATATTAGGGTTTTTGTTTTTCTATTTGTCTAAAGGATTAAAGGCTCAAGTTGTCATTGACATTGCAGCCATTAACAAATTACTAACATAACTTAACGTATCTAAAATAAATACAAGAGAAAGATTGTGGGTGAAAGACGTCGCGTTTATTCAATATGACAACAGATAACCGACTGTTAACTGGGAAGGCAGCGAATTGAGTCACTGGTCTACTCAAGTTAAACAAAAGGTCAAGGTCCCAACTGGAGTGTGTGACGGAGCCCCTCGGTGCTCCGCCAACTGCAATGACACTAAGGGGCTTGCAGGGAGTTCATTTGACCCGCCTACTCGAGAAAGACACTATAGGCACACACCTAGAGTTAGTAGGCCCTTCCTTTCAGCCTGGTCATCACTCCACCCCGTTAGTCCACCCCGTTAGTTGTCGTAATGTGGAAACAAGGTGCCAAGAACTCCTGCTACCAGAGGGCATATTTCCTTAACCCTAGAGGGGGACCCCTGCTGAGGAAAGCTGCTCAAGCTGATTCCCAGCTGGGAGGGAATAAGTTAAGCACACAGGCTTACAAAGGCTAGTTCGATTAACCCTACCCCGGCTGTGTCATCCCCTAAAGCAGCGCATACGGGAGCCGTAAGACCCAAGCAGCCATCCGCATCCTGGGGAGGGAGAGAAAACAGGAATCTTCAATCAGTGCAGCAAAAAAAGAGAGACCTGCTACTTCCTGCTGCCTTCTTATAAAGGTAAGTCCAGGACCTCCCAATACCCTGCAGCATTGTTGCAAACACTGCAGCACATCTTACATTCCACTGTACCTTAACCCTTAAGGCTGCTCCAAGCCCATGCTGGACTCTACACTAACCTAAGGGATTAAAGGCCCAAGTTGTCATTAACGGTGCAGCCATTACTTAACTAATTACTATCATAACATTACTAAAATAAACACAAGAGACAGATTGTGGGTTAAAGCCTGCAAACCATCATGTTTATTCAACATGACAACAGATAACCGACTGTTAACTGGGATGGCGGCGCATTGAGTCACTGGTCTACTCAAGTTAAACCAGAGGTCGGAGTGTGTGATGGAGCCCCTCAGCGCTCCGCCCACTGCAATGACACTAAGGGGCTTGCAGGGAGTTCACAAGAGTACAGGTTGGTTATCGACGAACCAGAAATATCAAAGATAAAATATCCAGCAGCCACTTTTATCTTAAAAAAACAAGGACTGCCTACAATCCCGGATCTTTCCCGTGTGGAACCTGCTCAGTATGTCATCACTTTAGAAAGTCTAATGCTATTCAAGATTGAGTCAATCAACATCACAAACTGTAAAGTTATATGAGTTGCTCTAGGGAAGGAGTAATATACATGTTAACCTGCAAGTGTGCAACAGTATATGTAGGGATGACTAGTAGGAAACGCCGAACAAGATTACAAGCGCATATCAGAAACATAAAAAATACAGCCAAGGACAAAAAGGATGGCAAAAATATTACTTCTGTAGCGTCACATTTTTTAAATCCATCATCAATCCAATCCCAAAAGTCTCAAATGTATGGGATTAAAGAAAATCAGCTTGGGTATTAGGGGAGGTAATCTGAAAAAGGCCTTACTACAAGCAGAATGCAAGAGGTAATCTGAAAAAGGCCTTACTACAAGCAGAATGCAAGTGGTTATACCAAAGGACCACATGAACAAAATAATTATTTCAGTTTCCTATCATACTAAATTACCAATTGAACCCAGGGAATTTACCCATGGGATTTAACTTTGATAGGGGTATACAGTGACAACATTTTTGATAAAAATACAAAACATAAAACTAAACAAATCTGGTACAGGAGGAAGAGGGCCCTGCTCCGGAGAGCTCACATTCTACATGTTTAGGGTGCAGAGACATAAGGTTGTGGTAGCTTGTTACATCAGTTGTAGTTGCAGTAATGAGTCAGGCAGTTCATGTATTAGTTTGGTACAGATGAGGGATGGAGGAGATATGGTACGCCTCTCTGAATAGGTGGGTTTTCAAGGAGTGTCTGAAGATATACAAGGTTGGAGACAGTCTTGTGGAGCGGTATAGAGAGTTCCAGAGAACAGGAGCAGCACGTGCAAAGTTTTGGAGGCGGGAGTGGGACGTAGAGATAACAGGAGTGGAGAGATGTAGGTCAGAGGTTGATAGAAGAAGATGGGATGGAGAATATTTCCCGATAAGAGAGGAAATATAGTTGGGAGTTAGACTGTTTAGTGCTTTGTAAGTTAGGGTTAATACTTTAAACTGTATTCTGGGGTGTATGGGGAGCCAGTGTATAGACTGGCAGAGCGGAGTCGCTGATGTAGATCGGCGACTTAGGTGGATGAGTCTAGCTGAAGCATTCATTATAGATTGGAGGGAGGAGAGGAGGTGTTTTGGAAGGCCATTTAGGAGTAGGTTGCAGTAATCAATGCATGACAAAATGAGTGAATGAATAAGTATTTTTGTCGTTTTTTGAGTAAGGAAGGGACGAATTCTGGAAATGTTGCGTAGGTGTGAACAGCAGGATTTGGTAAGCACTTGTATATGTGGGTTGAATGTGAGCTTTGAGTCTAGTGTGACCCCAAAACAGCGAACCTGGGGTGAGGTTTTGAGAAAAGAGTCTCCAACTGTCAGAGAAATGTCAAGTATTGGATGTCTCGAAGAGGGGGGAATAAGAAGCAGCTCAGTTTTGGACAGATTGAGTTGGAGGTGAAGACATCCAAGTGTAAATTGCAGAGAGGCAGTTGGAAATTTGGTTGAGTAAAGAGGGAGAGATATCAGGAGAGGAAAGATAGATTTGGGTATCATCAGCATATAAGTGGTACTGGAAGCCAAAGTAGGCTATAAGTTTTCCAAGGGAGGATGTATAGAGAGAGAAAAGCAAGGGGCCCAAGACAGAGCCTTGCGGTACTCCAACTGAGTGTCAGGGATTCTATGTAATTGAAGTACTTCTCCTTTAAATCTCCTGTTTGTCTTTGGGACCTGCCCCCTTTATCTTTATAGGTAACTTCCTCCCTAGGCATTGTGCTTAGTGTTTTGTTGCTGTGCAACCTGTCAGGTGCATTAACTTGAGCCTTGCACTGGATTAAACTTGTGTGAAACTTTTCCAGAGACTAACTTTTCTATTTTGCTTGTTACAAGTTCTAGGGTGAAAAACTCTCGGCTAGATTTAGAGTTGGGCGGTAGCCGTCAAAACCAGCGTTAGAGGCTCCTAACGATGGTTTTTACCGCCCGCTGGTATTTGGAGTCAGTCAGGAAAGGGTCTAACGCTCACTTTGCAGCCGTGACTTTTCCATACCGCAGATCCCCTTACGTCAATTGCGTATCCTATCTTTTCAATGGGATCTTCCTAACGCCGGTATTTAGAGTCGTGGCTGAAGTGAGCGTTAGAAATCTAACGACAAAACTCCAGCCGCAGAAAAAGTCAGTAGTTAAGAGCTTTCTGGGCTAACGCCGGTTTATAAAGCTCTTAACTACTGTGGCTCTAAAGTACACTAACACCCCATAAAGCTACCTATGTACCCCTAAACCGAGGTCCCCCCACATCGCCGCCACTCTTATTAAAATGTTTATTAACCCCTAATCTGCCGACCGCACACCGCAGCCTACCTACGTTATCCCTATGAACCCCTAATCTGCTGCCCCTAACAAACCGCCGAACCCTATATTATATTTATTAACCCCTAATTTGCCGCCCCCAATGTCGCCGCTACCTACCTACACTTATTAACCCCTAATCTGCCGAGCGGACCGCGCCGCTACTATAATAAAGATATTAACCCCTAATCCACCTCACTCCCGCCTCAAAAACCCTATAATAAATAGTATTAACCCCTAATCTGCCCTCCCTAACATCGCCGACACCTAACTTCAAGTATTAACCCCTAATCTGACGATCGGAGCTCACTGCTACTCTAATAAAATTTTAACCCCTAAGGCTAATTCTAACCCTAACACCCCCCTAAGTTAAATATAATTTTATTCTAACGAAATAAATTAACTCTTATTAAATAAATTATTCCTATTTAAATCTAAATACTTACCTGTAAAATAAACCCTAATATAGCTACAATATAAATTATAATTATATTGTAGCTATTTTAGGATTAATATTTATTTTACAGGCAACTTTGTAATTATATTAACCAGGTACAATAGCTATTAAATAGTTAATAACTATTTAATAGTTACCTAGTTAAATAATTACAAAATTACCTGTAAAATAAATCCTAACCTAAGTTACAATTAAACCTAACACTACACTAGCAATAAATTGAATTCAATAAAATACCTACAATTACCTACAATTATACCCTACACTATGCTATCAATAAATTAATTAAATACAATATCTACAAATAAATACAATGAAATAAACTAACTAAAGTACAAAAAATAAAAAAGAACTAAGTTACAAAAAATAAAAAAATATTTACAAACATTAGAAAAATATTACAACAATTTTAAAACTAATTACACCTACTCTAAGCCCCCTAATAAAATAACAAAGCCCCCCAAAAATAAAAAAAAATGCCCTACCCTATTCTAATTAAAAAAGTTCAAAGCTCTTTTACCTTACCAGCTCTGAACAGGGCCCTTTGCGGGGCATGCCCCAAAGAATTCAGCTCTTTTTGCCTGTAAAAAAAAACACATACAATACCCCCCCCCCAACATTACAACCCACCACCCACAATACCCCTAATCTAACCCAAACCCCCCTTAAATAAACCTAACACTAAGCCCCTGAAGATCTCCCTACCTTGTCTTCACCTCACCGGGTTCAGCAATCGGTCCAGAAGAGGGTCCGAAGTCTTGATCCAAGCGGCGGCTGAAGAACTCCATCATCGGCTGAAGTCGGAAGTCCATCATCGGGATGAAGACTTCTATCAAGCCGCATCTTCAATCTTCTTTCTTCCGGAGCGGAGCGAGCCATCTTCTTCCCAGCCGACACAGAACATCCTCTTCAACCGACGCCTACTCGCCGAATGACGTTCCTTTAAATGACGTCATCCAGATGGCGTCCCTCGAATTCCGATTGGCTGATAGGATTCTATCAGCCAATCGGAATTAAAGTAGGAATATTCTGATTGGCTGATGGAATCAGCCAATCAGATTCAAGTTCAATCCGATTGGCTGATCCAATCAGCCAATCAGATTGAGCTCGCATTCTATTGGCTGTTCCGATCAGCCAATAGAATGCAAGCTCAATCTGATTGGCTGATTGGGATCAGCCAATCGGATTGAACTTGAATCTGATTGGCTGATGGAATCAGCCAATCAGAATATTCCTACCTTATTTCCGATTGGCTGATAGAATCCTATCAGCCAATCGGAATTCGAGGGACGCCATCTTGGATGATGTCATTTAAAGGAACCGTCATTCGGCGAGTAGGCGTCGGTTGAAGAGGATGTTCCCGCGACGGCTGGGAAGAAGATGGCTCCGCTCTGCTCCGTAAGAAAGAAGATTGAAGATGCGGCTTGATAGAAGGACTTCATCCCGATGATGGACTTCCGACTTCAGCCCGATGATGGATTTCTTCAGCCGCCACTTGGATCAAGACTTCGGACCCTCTTCTGGACCGATCGCTGAACCCGGTGAGGTGAAGACAAGGTAGGGAGATCTTCAGGGGCTTAGTGTTAGGTTTATTTAAGGGGGGTTTGGGTTAGATTAGGGGTATGTGGGTGGTGGGTTGTAATGTTGGGGGGGGGTATTGTGTGTGTTTTTATTTACAGGCAAAAGAGCTGAATTCTTTGTTATTTTATTAGGGGGCTTAGAGTAGGTGTAATTAGTTTAAAATTGTTGTAATATTTTTCTAATGTTTGCAAATATTTTTTTATTTTTTGTAACTTAGTTCTTTTTTATTTTTTGTACTTTAGTTAGTTTATTTCATTGTATTTAGTTGTAGATATTGTATTTAATTAATTTATTGATAGTGTAGTGTTAGGTTTAATTGTAGATAATTGTAGGTATTGTATTTAATTAATTTATTGATAGTGTAGTGTTAGGTTTTAATTGTAACTTAGGTTAGGATTTATTTTACAGGTAATTTTGTAATTATTTTAACTATTTTAGCTATTAAATAGTTCTTAACTATTTAATAGCTATTGTACCTGGTTAAAATAAATACAAAGTTGCCCTGTAAAATAAATATAAATCCTAAAATAGCTATAATATAATTATAATTTATATTGTAGCTATATTAGGGTTTATTTTACAGGTAAGTATTTAGCTTTAAATAGGAATAATTTATTTAATAAGAGTTAATTTATTTCGTTAGATTTAAATTATATTTAACTTAGGGGGGTGTTAGTGTTAGGGTTAGACTTAGCTTTAGGGGTTAATACATTTATTACAGTAGCGGCGATATTCGGTCTGCAGATTAGGGGTTAATAATTGAAGTTAGGTGTCGGTGATGTTAGGGAGGGCAGATTATTGGTTAATACTATTTAATATATGGTAATTGAGGCGGGAGTGAGACGGATTGGGGTTAATAACTTTTTTATAATATCGGTGCGGTCCGCTCGGCAGATTAGGGGTTAATAAGTGTAGGTAGGTGGAGGCGACGTTGAGGGGGGCAGATTAGGGGTTAATAAAATATAATATAGGGGTCAGCGGTGTTAGGGGCAGCAGATTAGGGGGTACATAGCTATAATGTAGCTTGCGGTGGTGTACGGAGTGGCAGATTAGGGGTTAATAATATAAGCAGGGGTCAGCGATAGCGGGGGCGGCAGATAGGGGTTAATAAGTGTAAGGTTAGGGGTGTTAGGACTCGGGGTTCATGTTAGGGTGTTAGGTGCACGACTTAGGAAGTGTTTCCGCATAGCAAACAATGGGGCTGCGTTAGGAGCTGAACGCTGCTTTTTTGCAGGTGTTAGTTTTTTTTTCAGCTCAACAGCCCCATTGTTTTCTATGGGGGGAATCGTGCACGAGCACGTTTTTGAAGCTGGCCGCGTCCGTAAGCAACGCTGGTATCTAGAGTTGCAGTGGCGGTAAATATGTCTGTACGCTCCCTTTTTGGAGCCTAACGCAGCCATTCTGTGAACTCTAAATACCAGCGGTATTTAAAAGGTTGGGGAGAAAAAAAAGCACGCGTAGCTAACGCACCCCTTTGGCCGCAGAACTCTAAATCTAGCCGTCTGTATTTATACTTTCTGCAGTGCTACCAGAACCTTCACTTAAAATCAACTTACAGCTTCTTAAAGACCGACAACAGCTGTTCTGAACAGCACCAAAGATTACATTGATTTCCCATTCACTCTGATCAGGAGGATTCAGGTACTCACTTGATAATTATAATTTGCTAGTTTGTCAGTAAGGATTTCTTTGTTTCATCTGCTATATTGAAACTGCAACAGCACATCACCTGCTCTGACATCACTAGCTCTGACATCACCTGCTCTGACATCACTAGCTCTGACATCACCTGCTCTGACATCACTAGCTCACCTGTTATCAAGGAAGCTGTTCTCTGAACGGTAAAACTCCTCCTCCTCCTCCTCCTCCTTACTCTCTGCAGCTTGCAGCTCCTGAACTCTGTAAGTTTCCTTTCTGATTACAAACTCCAATTTGTTTAACAACTGTGAATCTCTTACCTGAGAAGGTTAACTTGTTCAGCACCTGTGAATTACATTGTAGCTTGGAATTGTTACAATAGACTGTATGAACTAACTTGTATTACAAAAGACCTCGCAGGGGAATCATTCCTTCCTGACTTAAAGGCACACCACCTGGTGTTACTTAGAAACCTAATTCATTATGAAATATATTTGGGACACTTTCACTTACCATAGTGTTCTCAAACTTCACAGGAGTGACACAAACAAAATTCTCTACACATAATCTGCAGTTGTGTTCCACTGAACTCTTCACTTGTTGCAAATCATTACATAACACTAAGCCTCACAATGGAACCAGCAGATCTCCCTCAGGTGGTGTATACTTTATCCCAGAAGGTAGATCAACTAGGACAAGCAGTCAGAGAACTGCAAATAGAAAATCAAACCTTAAAATATATTATTAAAAATTCAATTGCACTAAAACCATCCCAGGACACTGCTCCTGAACCCCAGGTCTCATTGCCAGAAACTTTCGCTGGCAATAGAAAAAATGTCAGGCAGTTTAAAAATGCCTGTCATTTATTGTTTAACCTGAGACCCCGTACCTATCCCACTGAGAGGGTTAAAGTATTAACAGTTGTCTCTTTCCTCAGAGCAGAACCCAGAGTATGGGCAGATAACCTATGCGGACAGGGTGACCCTGTACTGGCCTCCCTTGTCGATTTCTTCTCAGCACTGGACGAATTGTATTTAGACAAGGATATACAACTTACAGCAGAATCAAGCATGAGTAATCTGAAACAAGGTAAGAGGCCAGTGGAGGATTATATATCAGAATTTAAACTATATGCAACTGATTCTATGTGGAACCCTATTGCACTACGCAATCAGTTCTGCTTAGGTCTCACAGAAAATCTAAAAGATGAGCTAGCTCGAATTGACCTCCCAAAATCCCTGGAGGCGTTTATGAGAGTAACAACCCAAATTGATAGAAGGCTACGTGAACAAAGAACCGAACGCTACTCCTCTGAACCCTCTACTAGAGTTTATCCCACCGGGGCCTACCACTACACAAGTTGTTCCAATGGAGATCGGTGTCGTAAGAGGACCTCTTACTCCTGAAGAGAGAAACAGAAGGAGCAACAAAAACCTCTGTATGTATTGTGCTAACCCATCTCACTCAGTTAGTGAATGTCCTATTCTACAACAGATCAAAAGAAGTAAGGTCTGTTCATATACATTCTTCTCACATGGCAAATACTGTAACTCCTAATTGTAAGTTGTCTCTCCCTCTGCAGTGGGATCACCAACAGCTGAATACTGAAGCTATAATCGACTCAGGATCCTTTGGCAATTTCATAGATTCTGTTACCGTCAACAAAAATAAAATTCCACTTGTATTAAAAGCAACTCCACTTGTCATCCGTGTAATTGATGGTTCAACTATTACTAATTGGTCCTATCACCCACCACACTTACCTCTACTTGTTACTACATTGCAAGGTCCACACTGAGTATATCACCTTAATGTACTACCTTCTCCACACTTTTCTGTTATTTTAGGTATTAACCTGGCTTCAACAACAGCAAGCCCTCCATTACTTGGACTTCCTTTCAGGTATGCTTCGAGTCTGAATACTGTATCAAAACTTGTTTTCCTCAACATTTCCTTCTGCAATCTCTTCCAGAGAGTTTCCACTTTACCGAACCATACCTGGACTTCACAGATGTCTTCAGTAAGACCGAGGCAGAAAGTCCTCCACCACACCGTCCATATGATTGCCCGATTCAACTTATACCTGGGGGCCACTATTCCATTTGGTCATCTTTACCCCTTAAGCCATCCAGAACTCAAACATTTAAAGAATTACCTACATGATAACTTAAGGAAGGGCTTCATAAGGCCATCCACTTCTCCTGCAGGAGCAGGAATGTTTTTCGTAACGAATAAGGATGGCTCACTTTGCCCAATAATTGACTACCACAAATTGAATAAGCGAACAGTGAAGAATAGATACCCTCTACCCCTCATACCTGAGCTGATAGAAAGGCTATCAGACGCGAGTATTTTCACAAAACTCAACCTCCATGGGGCATACAACCTTATCCGCCTAAAGGAGGGCGATGAGTGGCTCACAGCATTTAGAACCAGATATGGCTTATTTGAGTACCCTCGTAATGCCGCAGCCACGTTTCAACATTTCATTAATGATATTTTCCGTGATCTGCTCGATGTTTGTATGATAGTTTTTTTGGATGACATTCTAATCTATTCTAAAACTACAGAAGAACACATCAAACATGTACGCTGGGTTCTCTCCAGACTAAGGGTCCACAAACTATTCGCTAAGCCCGAAAAATGCATCTTCCACAGTAATAGCATTTCCTTCCTTGGATACAAGATATCACCATCAGGAATAGAGATGCAAAATAAGAAGGTGGAGACAGTAAGAGATTGGGCCAACTCCCAAGAATAGGAAAGATCTACAAAGATTTCTTGGCTTTCAAATTACTATAGAAAATTCATTAAAGATTTTTCAAAGATCGCTAGACCACTTACACGACTTACTAGCAATTCCGTTACATTCAACTGGTCTACCGAAGCTGCTGCTGCTTTCGAATACTTGAAGAACAGTTTCATTACTGCTCCCATTTTAAGCTACCCTGAAGTCAATCTCCAATACATCTTAGAGGTTGACTCTTTGGATTTTGCCATAGGCGCAGTCTTATCCCAACGTAAGTCTCTAACCGATCCCCTACATCCTGTATCTTATTACTAAAGGGTAATGAACACCACAGAAATGAATTACGCTATTGGTGATAAAAAACTTTTGGCCATACGAAGATCTTTAGAATACTGGGAGACACCTCTTAGAAGGTGCGAAACACCCCATAATCATTTACACCGATCATAAAAATCTGCAGTACCTTCAAAGTAACAGAACTCTATCCGCAAGACAGGTGTGATGGAGTTTATATTTTTCAAGATTTGATTTCCATATAATATACAGACCCTCTAGCAAAAATGGAAAAAGCCGACGCTTTATCACGTCTACCCCAAAAGTCTCCGATAATAACCACTAAAACTTCAATACTACCCAGTGAACGCTTCCTCAGACTTACAACAAAGTTAATAACAGACATAAAGAATTCCTATCAAAGTGAGACTGACATTCCTTCTTCCACCTTACAAAGGAGTCTGGTATTTACTACCATCAAGGGGCAAATATTTGTTCCAACACCACTTAGACCTACAATATTATGTTATCACCATGATACTTCCATGTCAGGTCATCCAGGAATAAAACGCACATATGAGTTAATATCACAAACTTTTAGTGGCCAGACATGAAAACCTCTGTTGAAGAATACATGCACTCATGTATCACATGTGTCACATCAAAGACCCAAAGAAAACTACCTTATGGCTTACTTATGCCATTGCCTATTCCTGAAAAACCATGGCAACAAATTTCCATGGACTTCATCGTAGATTTACCACTCTCTCAAAACCAGAACACCATACTAGTAGTAGTAGACATGTTCACCAAGATGGCTCACTTTATTCCTTTTTTTAAATTACCACCTCATCTGAGACTGCCAAACTGTTCCTTGACAATATTATTAAACTACATGGAATGCCTGCAATCATTGTTACTATCGAGGTACGCAGTTCACCTCACGATTCTGGTCCAAGCTTTGTCTCATGATGCAACTGGGATCACCGCTTCAGTACATCTTTTCACCCACAAACTAACGGGCAAACCGAACAACTTAACCAATGGTTAGAAGAATATATTAGATGTTACTGTTCCTATCAACAACATGATGGGCTTAACTTTCTCTCCATGGCAGAATATGCTTACAACAGTACGATCAATTCCTCAATAAAGATGTCACCATTCTTCGCAAATTATGCTATCATCCTGCTTTCAATTTAACACCTTCTACAGCTACAGACTCCCCAAAGGTTGAGGAATTATGTAATGGCCTCTTAGATAATTTCAAGGTCATCAGAGAAAACATCCAACTTGCCCAAGCGTCTCAAAAGCATTTTTATGATTTAAGACATAGAACACAACCAAAGTATGCCATCGGAGATAAGGTCTGGCTCTCTACTAAGAATTTTCGCTTACAAGTCCCTAGCAAGTAGTTTTCTTGACGGTTTATAGGACCATTTACTATTAGCAAAGTAGTTAACGACAATGCTGTCACTCTGACTTTACCACCCTCGTTCAGAGTTCACCCTACTTTCCATGTTTCCCTAGTGAAACCTTACCAGCCAACTAGGGTCATGGATCCAGTATTACCTCCTGTTGCTACATCTCCTGATTCCGATATTTACGAAGTCCATTCCCTTCTTGATTATAGGTATCGAGGTCAGGAATTACAATATCTAGTCCACTGGAAGGGCTTCTCATCGGAGGAAGACTCATGGGAGCCAGCCTCTAACCTTGCCACTCCCAGGCTTGTCACCTTATTCCGTTGGAGGAATCCTGACCGGCCTAGACCGCAAGCTGAGGATCAGCTTGTTAGGGGAGGGGGTCATGTCAGGGATTGTATGTAATTGAAGTACTTCTCCTTTAAATCTCCTGTTTGTCTTTGGGACCTGCCCACTTTACCTTTATAGGTAACTTCCTCTCTAGGCATTGTGCTTAGTGTTTTGTTGCTGTGCAACCTGTCAGCTGCATTAACTTGAGCCTTGCACTGAATTACACTTGTGTGAAACTTTTCCAGAGACTAACTTTTCTATTTTGCTTGTTACAAGTTCTAGGGTGAAAAACTCTGTATTTATACTTTCTGCAGTGCTACCGGAACCTTCACTTAAAATCAACTTACAGCTTCTTAAAGACAGACAACAGCTGTTCTGAACAGCATCAAATATTACCTGGATTTCCCATTCACTCTGATCAGGAGGATTCAGGTACTCACTTTGATATTTATAATCTGCTAGTTTGTCAGTAAGGATTTCTTTGTTTTCTCTGCTATATTGAAACTACAATGGCACATCACCTGCTCTGACATCACTAGCTCACCTGTAATCAAGGAAGCTGTTCACTGAACGGTAAAACTCCTCCTCCTCCTCCATGCTTTTACTCTCTACAGCTTGCAGCTCCTGAACTCTGTAAGTTTCCTTTCTGATTACAAACTCCAATTTGTTTAACAACTGTGAATCTCTTACCAAAGAAGGTTAACTTGTTTAGCACCTGTGAATTACATTGTAGCTTGGAATTGTTACAATAGACTGTATGGACTAACTTGTATTACAAAAGACCTCCCAGGGGGAATCATTTCTTCCTGTCTTAAAGGCACACCACCTGGTGTTACTTATAAACCTCATTCATTCTGAAATATATTTGGAACACTTTCAGAGAGGATGGTCGACTGTGTCAAAAGCAGCGGATAGGACAAGAAGAATTAGTAAGAAGTAGTGGCCTTTTGCTTTAGCTGATAACAGGTCATTTGTTACTTTAGTAAGAGCAGTTTCTGTTGAGTGTTTAGGGCGGAAACCAGATTGTAGTGGATCAAGTAAAGAGTTAGTTGTGAGAAATTGAGTTAGCCGATTGTAGACCATCATTCCAATAATTTTGAAGCAAAGGGAAGTAAGGAGACCAGTTGATAGTTAGAAGGGGTGGAGGGGTCAAGCGAGGGCTTTTTTAGGATTGGTATGATTGACACATGCTTGAATGTATCCAGAAATGTGCCAGCGGTGAGAGATTGGTTAAAGAGACGAGTTAGGGTAGGGTTTAGTTAAGCAGAGAGAGAGGGAAGAATTTGTGAAGGAATAGGGTCAAGTGGGCAGGGTTGTGAGATGAGCCAAGGATAGGAGTACATAGACTTCTCCTCTGTTACAGGGGGGGAAGTAGCATAGAGTTTTGTTAATAGAAGGGATGGTAGGATTGCTGGGTTTGAAAGGGTGTGAGGTGCATTATCTCTTTCCTAATGGTGTCCTAATGGTGTCAGAGGCGGGGTTTCAGGCAGACGTAGAAGAAGTTAAAGGTTGAGAACAGCTTTCTGTGGTTGGATGCATGAGATGACAAAAGGAATTAAAAATAGACTTGTTTGGCCAGGCTGAGCACAGAGTTGTAGGACTTAAGGATGAATTTATAATGCCGAAATCAGCACAGGTGCGTGATTTCCTCCACTGCCGTTCAGCAGCACGTGAACATCGCTGATATATCTGGTCTGTTTGTGTGCCAACGGTTTCCGTCGAGTGATTGATGTACGATGAACAGTGGAGGGTGCCGTTATGTCAAGTGTTGATTTTAGTGCCAAATTGTACTGTAAAGCAACAAGGTTTGGGCAAGTGAGGGAAGAAATGTCAGAAAGCAGAGGATTCAGATGCATGGAAAAGTCTGGTGAGATCCATGTCCTTTAAATTTCTGTAAGGTAGCATTTTCTTTGGGGCTTGCAAAGATGTAGCAGAGATAGTTAGTAGATGGTGGTCAGAGAGAGGAAAGGGGAAGTTAAGGAAGTTGGAAACGGCACAGAGATTAGTGAAGACCAGGTCTATGAGTTACCTTCACAGTGGGTTGGAGATGTTTGTCCACTGGGACAGGCCAAAGAGGTGGTAAGGGATAGAAGTTTAGAGGCAGCAGCATGTAAGGATTATCATGGGTATGTTGAAGTCCCCTAAGATGAGAGAAGGGACGGACATTAGAAGAGAGAAAATGTGAAGCCAGGCTTCAAAGTGGTCCAGAATTGTGATGCCTGGGTCAGGGGGCCGATAAATAACTGCAACACGAAGAGCCAGAGGGGGGAAGAGGCAGATAACATGAACTTCAAAAGATGAAAAGGAAAGAGAGGGAGTGAAGAATGCAGTGAAAGGTACTGTGTGGAGACAGGAGAATTCCTACTCCCCCTCCTTGTCTGTCTCCTGGCCTGGGAGTGTGACTGAATTGCACTGAAGTGCCACCATAGGACAGAGAGGCTACAGCAGTTGTCTTAGAGGAGGAAAGCCAAGTTTCAGTGAGGGCTAACAGGTTAAGTGAATGTGAAATAAATAGGTCGTGAATAGATGTAAGCTTATTGCATACAGAGCATGCATTCCAAAGGGCACAAGAGAATTGGGGTGTACTAACAGAGGTGCAGTTAATGAGGTTTAGAGGGTTACGTGGGTAAGGTGTATGAGGTTTCATTTGGGGTAGTGAGCTGATGGAAGCAAGGGTGGACCTAGGTTAGGCGAGACATCCCAGCTGCAAGAAGAAAGATGGTGAGTGAAAGGAGATGAGAATGTGTCTTATGCAAGTGTTTTAAGTTTAGGATCAGTAAAGCATGGCTGGCTGGGGGATGTGAGATAGGAATAGAGTTCATGTGTGTTGTAGAGGGGGGAAGGTAGAAGAGAAGGAGACATATGAATTGTCTGTGTGCTGTTTGTGAAAGGGAAGAGCTGTGACTTTAAGGAGACGGGAGGAAAAGGTTAATGCAGACATTAGAAATAGTGATGTTGCGAACTGTTCGCACAGAGAACAGTTCCCCGCAACATAGCTTGTTCGCGTTCGCCGCTGCGGGCAAACATATGCAATGTTCGATCCGCCCCCTATGTGTTTATCATTGGAGGAAACTTGACCCTGTATCTCACAACCTACTGACACATTTGAGCCAATCAGCATCAGACACTCCCTCACAGACCCTCCCAGCTCCTTGTCAGCAGCCATTTTAGATCATTACGATCTTGCTTTCTTAGTGAGAGGAGCTTTAGTGTTGCTGCTGCTGACATTACAGGGAAATAGATAGCTAGGCTAGTGTATTTAGTGTCCACTACAGTCCTGAAGGACTCATCTAATCTCTGCTGTAAGGACAGCACCCCCAAAAAGCCCTTTTTAGGGCTATAACTTCAGTCTTTTTTTTTTTTTTTGGTAATTTTATTTGCATTTTCTCCTGGCTTTCAGCCTGTGTGTGAGGCTCACAGCATATTATGTGATTAGTGCCACCACTGATATCTGCTTAACATTAGTGTAAAGTTTAACCAACAAAACTTTAAATCATTTTGCTAGTGTAATCTAATTTCATTTCTATCAGACCTGTGTGTTTCTGGCTTACACAGCATACTGTGGTTAATTGCTGTCCTAGCAACAACCACGTCATATCTGGTTAACATTATTTTAAATTTTTAAAAAAAAACTTTAAATCTTTTTGCTAGTGTAATCTAATTTCATTTTCTATCAGGCCTGTGTGTTTCTGACTTACACAGCATACTGTGGTTAATTGCTGCCCTAGCAGCCACCACTCATATCTGCTTAACATTATTTTAAATTAAAAAAAAACTTTAAATCATTTTGCTAGTGTAATCTAATTTCATTTTCTATCAGGCCTGTGTGGTTTCTGGCTTACACAGCATACTGTGGTTAATTGCTGCCCTAGCAGCCAACACTCATATCTGCTTAACTTTATTTTAAATTTAAAAACAAAACTTTAAATCATTTTGCTAGTGTAATCTAATTTCATTTTCTATCAGGCCTGTGTGTTTCTGGCTTACACAGCATACTGTGGTTAATTGCTGCCCTAGCAGCCACCACTCATATCTGCTTAACATTATTTAGAATTTAAAAAAAAAAAAACTTTTAAATAATTTTGCTAGTGTAATCTAATTTCATTTTCTATCAGGCCTGTGTGTTTCTGCTTACACAGCATACTGTGGTTAATTGCTGCCCTAAGCATCCAACACTCATATCTGCTTAACATTATTTTAAATTTTAAAAAAAAACTTTAAATCATTTTGCTAGTGTAATCTAATTCATTTTCTATCAGGCCTGTGTGTTTCTGGCTTACACAGCATACTGTGGTAATTGCTGCCCTACAGCCACCACTCATATCTGCTTAACATTATTTTAAATTAAAAAAAAAAACTTTTAAATCATTTTGATAGTATAATCTAATTTCATTTTCTATCAGGCCTGTGTGTTTCTGGCCTTACACAGCATACTGTGGTTAATTGCTGCCCTAGCAGCCACCACTCATATCTGCTTAACATTATTTTAAATTAAAAAAAAAAAAACATTTAAATCATTTTGCTAGTGTAATCTAATTTCATTTTCTATCAGGCCTGTGTGTTTCTGGCTTACACAGCATACTGGTGGTTAATTGCTTGTCCTAGCAGCCACCACTCATACCTGCTTAACATTATTTTAAATTAAAAAAAACCTTTTAAATCATTTTGCTAGTGTAATCGAATTTCATTTTCTATCAGGCCTATGTGTCAGGCTTACACAGCATACAACGTTGTTTAATTGCTGTGCCAGCAGCCACCACTCATATCTGCTTAACATTATTTAAAATTAAAAAAAAAAACTTTTAAATCATTTTGCTAGTGTAATCTAATTTCATTTTCTATCAGGCCTGTGTGTTTCTGGCTTACACAGCATACTGTGGTTAATTGGCTGCCCTAGCCAGCCACCACTCATATCTGCTTAACATTATTTAGAATTTAAAAAAAAAAAAACTTTTAAATCATTTTGCTAGTGTAATCTAATTCATTTTCTATCAGGCCTGTGTGTTTCTGGCTTACACAGCATACTGTGGTTAATTGCTGCCCTAGCATCCAACACTCATATCTGCTTAACATTATTTTAAATTAAAAAAAAAAAACTTTTAAATCATTTTGCTAGTGTAATCTAATTTCATTTATATCAGGCCTGTGTGTTTCTGGCTTACAACAGCATACTGTGGTTAATTGCTGCCCTAGCAGCCACCACTCATATCTGCTTAACATTATTTTAATTAAAAAAAAAAACTTTTAAATCATTTTGCTAGTATAATCTAATTTCATTTTCTATCAGGCCTGTGTGTTTCTGGCTTACACAGCATACTGTGGTTAATTGCTGCCCTAGCAGCCACCACTCATATCTGCTTAACATTATTTAAATTTAAAAAAAAACAACATTTAAATCATTTTGCTAGTGTAATCTAATTTCATTTTCTATCAGGCCTGTGTGTTTCTGGCTTACACAGCATACTGTGGTTATTGCTGTCCTAGCAGCCACCACTCATACCTGCTTAACATTATTTTAAATTAAAAAAAACCTTTTAAATCATTTTGCTAGTGTAATCGAATTTAATTTTCTATCAGGCCTATGTGTCAGGCTTACACAGCATACAACGTTGTTTAATTGCTGTGCCAGCAGCCACCACTCATATCTGCTTAACATTATTTAAAATTTTAAAAAAAAACTTTTAAATAATTTTGCTAGTGTAATCTAATTTCATTTTCCATCAGGCCTGTGTTCAGGCCCACATCATATAGTGTGATTAATAGCTCTTTTTTCCACCACTTATATCTGGTGTAACATTAGTGTAATTTTTTTAATTTTTTTTTTACATCAGTCCTCTTCTAGTGTTATTTAATATTAGTTGCCAGGCCACCTAGCTGCCATTAGTGCCAGCCTGTGTGTCAGGCTGCCAGCATATACTGTGCCTACTTCCATCCTCAGTGCCAGTCCACCACTCCTATCTGGTGTAACATTAGGTTTAAATTTTGTAAAAAAAACTTTTACATCAGTCTTCTTAGTGTTATTTAATTTTAGTTTACAGGCCAGCCTGCCACTAGTGCCAGCCTGTGTGTCAGGCTGCCAGCACATACTGTGCCTAGTTCTATCCTGAGTGCCATCACTCCTATCTCTTGTAACATTAGTGTAACTTTTTTAAAAACAAACTGTTACATCAGTCTGCTATTGTTATTTAATTGCAGTTGCCTGTCTACCAGCGTGTGTGCCAGCCCACTTTCCAACTAGTGCCACGATCATATTTGTTATAACAGTAGTTTAAATATTTAAAATAAAAACTTTTTGACTGTGAAATCATCAGTCTGCTAGTGCAATTGAATTGCAGTTGCCTGCCTGCCTGCCTGCCTGCCAGCATGTGTGCCAGGCCCACTAGCCAACTAGTGCCAACAATCATATTTGTTGTAACAGTATTGAAAATATTTTTAAATCAAAAACTTTTTGACTGTGAATCATCAGTCTGCTAGTGATATTGAATTGCAGTTGCCTGCCTGCCAGCGTGTGTGCCAGGCCCACTTTCCAACAAGTTTACACCAATCATATTTGTTCTAACAGTATTGTAAATATTTAAAATAAAAAATTCTTAGACTGTTGAATCATCAGTCTGCTAGTGCAATTGAATTGCAGTTTCCTGCCTGCCAGCGTGTGTGCCAGGCCCACTAACCAACTAGTGCCACCAATCATATTTGTTATAACAGTAGTGTAAATGATTTTAAAAAAATATTTTTTGACTGTGAATCATCAGTCTGCTAGTGTAATCTAATTGCAGTTGGCCTGCCTGCCAGCGTGTGTGCTAGGCCCACTTGCTGCCAACTATTGCCACCAATCATATTTGTTATAACAGTTTTTGAAAATATTTTAAATCAAAACTTTTTTGACTGTGAATCATCAGTCTGCTAGTGCCATTGAATTGCAGTTGCCTGCCTGCCAACGTGTGTGCCAGGCCCACGTGCCAACTAGCTACAGCCAATCATATTTGTTGTAACAGTATTGTAAATATTTAAAATAAAAAATTCTTAGACTGTGAATCATCAGTCTGCTATGCAATTGAATTGCAGTTTCCTGCCTGCCAGCCGTGTGTGCCAGGCCCACTAGCCAACTAGTTTCCACCAATCATATTTATGTGTAACAGTATTGATAATATTTTAAATCAAAACTTTTTTGACTGTGAATCATCAGTCTGCTAGTGCCATTGAATTGCAGTTGCCAGCCTGCCAGCGTGTGGTGCCAGGCCCACTTTCCAACTAGTTACACCAATCATATTTGTTCTAACCGTATTGTAAATATTTAAAATAAAAAATTCTTAGACTGTGAATCATCAGTCTGCTAGTGCAATTGAATTGCAGTTTCCTGCCTGCCAGCGTTGTGCCAGGCCCACTAGCCAACTAGTGCCACTAATCATATTTGTTGTAACAGTATTGCAAATATTTAAATTAAAACTTTTTTGACTGTGAATCATCAGTATGCTAGTGCCAGTGAATTGCAGTTGCCTGCCTGCCAGCGTGTGTGCCAGGCCCACTTTCCAACTAGTTACAACCAATCATATTTGTTCTAACAGTATTGTAAATATTTAAAATAAAAAAATTCTTAGACTGTGAATCATCAGTCTGCTCGTGCAATTGAATTGCAGTTTCCTGCCTGCCAGCGTGTGTGCCAGGCCCACTAGCCAACTAGTGCCACCAATCATATTTGTTTTAAACAATATTGAATTTTTTTTAAATCAAAACTTTTTTGACTGTGAATCATCAGTCTGCTAGTGCCATTGAATTGCAGTTGCCAGGCCTGCCAGCGTGTGTGCCAGGCCCACTTGCCAACTAGTTACACCAATCATATTTGTTCTAACAGTATTGTAAATATTTAAAATAAAAAATTCTTAGACTGTGAATCATGAGTCTGCTAGTGTAGTTGAATTGCAGTTTCCTGCCTGCCAGCGTGTGTGCCAGGCCTACTAGCCAACTAGTGCCACCAATCATATTTGTTGTAACAGTATTGAAAATATTTTAAATTAAAACTTTTTGACTGTGAATCATCAGTATGCTAGTGCCATTGAATTGCAGTTGCCTGCCTGCCAGCGTGTGTGCCAGGCCCACTTTCCAACTAGTTACACCAATCATATTTGTTCTAACCGTATTGTAAATATTTAAAATAAAAAATTCTTAGACTGTGAATCATCAGTCTGCTAGTGCAATTGAATTGCAGTTTCCTGCCTGCCAGCGTGTGTGCCAGGCCCACTAGCCAACTAGTGCCACCAATCATATTTGTTTTAACAGTATTGAATTTTTTTTAAATCAAAACTTTTTGACTGTGAATCATCAGTCTGCTAGTGCCATTGAATTGCAGTTGCCTGCCTGCCAGCGTGTGTGCCAAGCCCACTTGCCAACTAGTTACACCAATCATATTTGTTCTAACATGACTGTGAAACATCAGTCATCTAGTGTAATCTAATTGCAATTTGCCTTCCTACCAGCGTGTGTGCCAGGGCCCACTTGCCAGCCAACTAGTGCCACCAATCATATTTGTTCTAACAGGTTTTATAATATTTAAACTAAAAACTTTTTTACTGGTGAATCATCAGTCTGCTAGTGCCATTGAATTGCAGTTGCCTGCCTGCCACATGTGTGCCAGGCCCACTTGCCGTTTCCAACTAGTGCCACCATATTGTTCTAACAGTATTGTAAATGTTTTTTTAAAAAAAATTGGGACTGTGAAGCATCATCAGCTAGTGTAATCTAATTGCAGTTGCCTTCCTCCCAGCGTGTGTGCCAGCCAGGCCCACTTGCCAACTAGTGCCACCAATCATTTTGTTGTCACAGTACTTTTTTTTTTTTTAATTTTTTTATTGAGGTTGTGGAAAAAGCAATACAACTTATGCATGGTGATAAACCAAAAATAACACAGATATAATACATCACAATAAAACGGTTTCCATATAGAAAAGCAAAGATTCACATTGGAAGGAATACTAGACTGAAAATTGGAACCCTCATTTTCATTATTACACATACAGTAGGTGCTTTATGTGGTCCTATAGATAAGTATATTAACGAGTTGTATTTCAAGCAACATCAACAGTTGTCGTTTTCAATTAAATAATGTGGTATGATGTGAAAATATGGTCAAATATCTAAGGTGCGGTATGTACAAGAGAAAACCACATAGTAAAATCTCCCATACAGGGAGGGTGTATTATTGGGGGGGTAAGGGGGATGGTGGGGGGGGAGGTGGAATTTGAATGTAATAAGTGGACTTATATCAAAGTAAAGTTGTGCACAATAATACCATACATACAAGTAGTTATGATGAGGACACTGAATTTAGAGAGACAATGTGATAAAGCACTGCATCTTGCAAGGAGTATAGTTATGTTTGTAATAAAACAGGACTTTACGTCTGTGGGGAGGACTAGTTAGGCATAAATGGGAAGCTATATTCCACATACTAAAACTAAGAATTCCCCTATGAACCAATAGGGAGAGCCATATAGTACTCGTAATAATTTTAAGGGTGAGACGTTTGCAACCAATATGAATGCAGGTCCAGCCTGCGCTAGAAGGGTGGGACAACCTGAGGTAACTGTGATAAGAGCATAGAAAAGGCTTTAGTTTAACAGTATGGATTCAAGCACTCCTAGATATAGTTTCTCAAGTATAAGTAATCTTAAAATCATCTGAGTTTGTCAAGATCATACACCAGTTGTTGATATAATATATGAAACAAAACTACAATCTTAGTGCACAATAAAGAGCTGAACATTGCTAATGTCTAAAGTCGGTATTATATTGCAAAGCTATATCCAAAACTATTCTGTGAGGCTGTTTGGTAAATATAATATCCCGCCGCCTCGGCCGCTTGGCGCAAGAAGTCACACACACAAAGTGCACCCAAGCACAATGAGTATATATACAGTACAGGAGCTTGTAAATTTGGGAAAACTATTACAGTGAATTATTGGAATTCTAATAATCTCTCGAGGAGTGTAATACAATAAGGAGCCTATAAATAGTGATGTCCCGAACTGTTCGCCCCGCGAACGGTCACAGCGAACATAGCTTGTTCGCGTTCGCGTTTGTGGGCGAACACATGGCGATGTTCGATCCGCCCCTATGTGTCATCATTGTGGAAACTTTGACCCTTTATGTCACAGCCCGCCCCCTGACACATTAGAGGCCAATCAACATCAGACACTACCTCACAGACACTCCCCAGGCTACTCGGAATCCGCCATTTTAGACATATAACGACCTTTGCTTTTTTAATGAGAGGACGTGTTGTGTTTTTTGCTCCTGACATTAATAGGAAAAACATAGCTTAGGCTAGTGTATTTACAGTCCAGAAGGACTCCACTCATCTCTGCTGCAAGCACAGCACCCCAAAAAGCCCTTTTTAGGGGCTATATTTCGTGCCGTTTTTTTTTTTTTTTTCATTTTTTTTTTATTACATTTGCCCTGGCTTTCAGCTGTGTGTTTAAGACTCACAGCATATGCTGTGACCTACTGCCACCACTGATATCTCCCTAACAACATTAGTTTAAATTTATCTAACCCAAAAATATAATTATTTTTCTAGTGTAATTTTTTTTCATTTTCTATTAGGCCAGTGTCACACAGCATATACTCTGGTTCATTGCTCTGTGCCAGCCAGCAGCCACCAGTGTTAATATCCGTTTATAACATTATTTTAAATTAAAAAAAAAAAAAAATATATTTTGATAGTGTAATCTAATTACATTTACTATCATGCCTGTGTCTGTCAGGCTCACTCAGCATTAATATACCTCTTTTTTTCAGTCTTTTGGTTAATTGGTCTGTGCCAGGCAGCCACCCAGCACTCATATCTATTTTTCTTTCACCTTAATTTTAATATATATAAAAAAAAAAAGTTTAAATTTGTTTGCTAGTGTAATCTAATATAATTTTCTATCCGGCCTGTGTGTTTTGCTGACATAGAGAGCCTATTGTGTTTACTTGCTGCCCTCCCTAGTCTATGAGCCACGACTCATATGTGTTTAACCTTTTTTTAATTTCCCCCCCAAAAAAATAATTTCAATCATTTTTCTAGTGTAATCTAATAGTATTTCTATCAGGCGTGTGTGTATCCGACATACAGAGCCTACTGTTTTTAATAGCTGCCCTTCCAAGGCTATCACCACGACTCATATGTATGTGCTTAACTTTTTTCTTAAAATTTCCAAAAAAAGTCTTTAAATCATTATGCTAGTGTAATCTAATTGTATTTTCTATCAGGCCTGTGTCTAACTGTCTATCTGACTTACACAGCATACTGTTGTTATAATTGCTGCCCTACGTAGCAGCCAGCCATAGAGTCATATGTGCATTGCACTTCTTAACATAATTTTAATATTAAAATCTAAAATTTTCAAATATTTTGCTAGTGTAATGTAACTTAATTTTCTATCAGTCCTGTGTTTTTGTCACTTACACAGCATACTGTGTTAAATTGCTGCCCTACCTACCATCCACGACTCATATCTGCCAGCCTATCTGCCAGGCCCAAGTAGCCAATTAGTGGCACCAATCACAATTCTTGTAACAGTAATAAAAAAATAAAAAAATCATAATTTTTTGGACTGCAAATATTCAGTCTCCTAGTGCCATTGAATTTCATTTAACCTCCTGCCTGCCACTGCCAGCCTTTTGTGCCAGGCCGTCTAGCCAACTATTTACACCAATCATAATTGTTGTCACAGTCAGACAGTATAGTTATTAATTTAAATAAAAAACAATTTTTAGTGTTGATCTTAATCCTCAGTTTGCTCGTGCCTTTGAATTGCACTTTTCTACAGCCTTCCAAGCCTGTGTGCCAGGCCTACTTAAAAAATATTTACACCAATCATATTTGTTGTGACAGTATTCTAATAATTAAAAATTAAAATTTTTGGTAATAGTTGCTGTGATTTGAATCCTCAGTTTGCTGGTGCCATTGAATAGCACTTTCCTCCTGCCTTGCAGCCTGCTGTGAGCCAGGCCCACCTAGCCAATTGTTGTCAGCAATCATATTTCTGTTAACAGTATTGCAAAAAATTGTCAATCATCACTGTTTTGACTGTCAGTAATCAGTCTCCTAGTGTCCTTGAATTGCATCTACTTCCTGCCTGCCATCCTTTTGTGCCAGGCCGTCTTGCCAACTATTTACATCCAATCCTAATTTTTTGTCACAGTATAGTTACAAATTAAATTAAAAAAATCTTGATTGTTGATGATCTTAATCCTCAGTTTTTCTCGTGCCCTAGAATTGCACTTTTCTACAGCCTTCCAAGCCTGTGTGCCAGGCCTACTTGAAAAATATTTACACCAATCCTATTTGTTGTGACAGTATCTAATAATTAAAAATTAAAATTTTTGGCAATAGTTGCTGTGATTTGAATCCTCAGTTTGCTGGTGCCATTGAATAGCACTTTCCTCCTGCCTTGCAGCCTGCTTTGAGCCAGGCCCACCTAGGCAATTGTTGTCAGCAATCATATTTCTGTTAACAGTATTGCAAAAATTGTCAATCATCACTGTTTAGACTGTCAGTAATCAGTCTCCTAGTGTCCTTGAATTGCATCTACCTCCTGCCTGCCATCCTTTTGTGCCAGGCCGTTTTTGCCAACTATTTTCAACCAATCCTAATTTTTTGTCACAGTATAGTTACTAATTACAATAAAAAAATCTTTATTGTTGATGATCTTAATCCTCAGTTTGCTCGTGCCCTAGAATAGCACTTTTCTACAGCCTTCCAAGCCTGTGTGCCAGACCTACTTAAAAAATATTTACACCAATCATATTTGTTGTGACAGTATTCTAATAATTAAAAATTAAAATTGTTGGTAATAGTTGCTGTGATTTGAATCCTCAGTTTGCTGGTGCCATTGAATAGTACTTTCCTTCCTGCCTTGCAGCCTGCTGTGAGCCAGGCCCCCACCTAGCCAATTGTTGTCATCAATCATATTTCTGTAACAGTATTGCAAAAATTGTCAATCATCACTGTTTAGACTGGTCAGTAATCAGTCTCCTAGTGTCCTTGAATTGCATCTACACTCCTGCCTGCCATCCTTTTGTGCCAGGCCATCTTGCCAACTATTTACACCAATCCTAATTTTTTTGTCACAGTATAGTTACTAATTACATTAAAAAAATCTTTATTGTTGATGATCTTAATCCTCAGTTTGCTCGTGCCCTAGAATAGCACTTTTCTACAGCCTTCCAAGCCTGTGTGCCAGGCCTACTTATAAAATATTTACACCAATCATATTTGTTGTGACAGTATTCTAATAATTAAAAATAATATTTTTGGTAATAGTTGCTGTGATTTGAATCCTCATTTGCTGGTGCCATTGAATAGCACTTTCCTCCTGCCTTGCAGCCTGCTGTGAGCCAGGCTCTCCTAGCCAATTGTTGTCAGCAATCATATTTCTGTTAACAGTATTGCAAAAATTGTCAATCATCACTGTTTTAGACTGTCATTAATCAGTCTCCTAGTGTCCTTGAATTGCATCTCCCTCCTGCCTGCCATCCTTTTGGGGCCAGGCATCTTGCCAACTATTTACACCAATCCTAATTTTTTGTCACAGTATAGTTACTAATTACAATTAAAAAAATCTTTATTGTTGATGATCTTAATCCTCAGTTTGCTCGTGCCCTAGAATAGCACTTTTCTACAGCCTTCCAAGCCTGTGTGCCAGGCCTACTTAAAAAATATTTAGACCAATCATATTTGTTGTGACAGTATTCTAATAATTAAAAATTAAAATTTTTGGCAATAGTTGCTGTGATTTGAATCCTCAGTTTGCTGGTGCCATTGAATAGCACTTTCCTCCTGCCTTGCAGCCTGCTGTGAGCCAGGCCCACCTTGCCAATTGTTGTCAGCAATCATATTTCTTTTAACAGTATTGCAAAAATTGTCAATCATCACTGTTTTCACTGTCATTAATCAGTCTCCTAGTGTCCTTGAATTGCATCTACCTCCTGCCTGCCATCCTTTTGTGCGAGGCCGTCTTGCCAACTATTTACACCAATCCTAATTGTTGTCACAGTATAGTTACTAATTAAAATTAAAAAAATCTTGATTGTTGATCTTAATCCTCATTTTGCTTGTGCCATTGAATTGCACTTTTCTACTGCCTGCCAGCCTTTGTGCCAGGCCCAACTATCCAATTAGTGCTAGCAATCATATTTCTTTTAACAGTATTGCAAAATTTGTCAATCAACACTGTTTTGACTGTCAATCTGCAGTCTACTAGTGCCCTTGAATTGCATTTTCCTCCTGCCTGCCTGCCTGTGTGCCAGTCCCAACTAGCCAATTAGTGCCACCACTCATATTTATTGTAACAGGATTGGAATTTTTGTTAATCATAACTGTTTTGACTGTGATTCTTCAGTCTCCTAGTGCCATTGAATTGCAGTTTCCTTTCTCCCAGTGGTGTGTGCCAGACAGGCTCATTTGCCAAATAGTGCCACACAATCATATTTGTTGCCACAGTACTAGTAATATTTCAAAAAATTAACAATTTGTGATTTTTAAAACATCTGTCTTTTTGTTGTTGTCAGTCTCACAGCGTATACTGTGCCCACTTTCACAGTGCCACCACTCAATTGGTGTAATAGTATTGTTAGTGTCCATTTAAAAAAAAATGACAGGCAGAGGCAGGCCACCCCGCAGGTTCCGTGGTCGTGGTCGTGGTGCTGTGATTCCTTTAGGACCCTACAAATGTGCACATTGTTCAGACGCCGGGTGCCAGGGGGGATGCAAAAACTTCTGAGGAGGACCTAGTTGAATGGCTAACACAGGAAACCCAATCTTCTTCAGCTTCCGCTGCTAGTCCTCCTAACCTTGACGCACCATCTAAGTCCAGCTGTGCTTTGGGCAGGTCTCAAGTGACCAGTGCCACTCCGCCGCCTGTCGCCACCACCAACACTAGCACCACAGCCGCTTCACTTGATCTGTCACAGGAGTTATTGACACATCATTTGGAAGAAATGAGTGATGCGCAACCATCATTGACAGAGGATGTAGATAATAGTGATCAGTCTCAGTCAGGCAGCATTACCGACATGGAGGTACGGTGTGATGATGATGATGATGATGATGATGATGATGATGATGTTGTACCCGCTGCTGCTTCCTTTCTTGATGTTTCAGATACAAGTGAAGCGGTTGATGATGATGTGTCATGGATGTCACGTGGGTGCCTGCTAGAAGGGAAGAAGAAGAGGGGGGAAAGTTCAGATGGGGAGACAGAGAGGAGGAGGAGGAGACGATTTGGAAGCACAGGGAGGTTGTCTCAAGGAGCTAGTGGCACAGTCAGACAGCATGCATCGTCACCAGGGGTCAGCCAGACAGCCCGCCGACGCCCATCAACGCATGCTGTTGCCACCACCAGAATGCCGTCATCGCAGAGCTCAGCAGTGTGGAATTTTTTTTGTGTGTCTGCCTCTGACAACAGCGATGCCATTTGCAACCTGTGCCAAAAGAAACTGAGTCGTGGGAAGTCCAACAGCCACCTAGGTACAACTGCTTTACGAAGGCACATGGTCCCCCATCACAAAGGCCGATGGGAAGAACACATGAGTAGAAGCAGCACACAAAGTGAAAGCCGCCCTCCTCCTCCTGCTCCAGCATCTTCAGCCACGTCAACCAGTGCTGTCCTCCTTGCCCCCTCTCAACCATCCTCCACTCAGTCTCTCTTACGTAGCAGTTCCTGGTCATCTGCCCACAGTCAGGTGTCTGTCAAGGACATGTTTGAGCGTAAGAAGCCAATTTCTCAAAGTCACCCGCTTGCCCGGCGTCTGACAGCTGGCTTGTCTGAACTCTTAGCCCGCCAGCTTTTACCATACAAGCTGGTGGAGTCTGATGCTTTCAAAAAATTTGTATCTATTGGGACACCGCAGTGGAAGGTACCTGGCAGAAATTTCTTTTCACAAAAGGCAATCCCAAACCTGTACTCTGTTGAGAGAAAGGAAGTTATGGCATGTCTGGCACACAGCGTTGGGGGCAAGGGTCCATATGACCACGGATAGCTGGTCTGCAAAGCATGGTTAGGGCAGGTATATCACCTACACTGCGCATTGGGTAAACCTGATAACTTCTGACAAGCATGGAATGCGTGGCTCTGCAGAAGAGTTGGTGACACCGCCACGACTTGCAGGCAGGCCTGCTGCTACCTCCTCTACTCCTCCTACTCCATCCTCTTCCATAACCTCTTCCTCGGCTGAGTCCTCTTCAACTTCTGCGTCTTGCTCCACATCTATGGCACCCCCCCAGCTCCCCAGGTACTATGCTACATCCCGGGTACGGCAGTGTCATGCCGTCTTGGGGTTGACTTGCCTGAAAGCGGAGAGTCACACCGCACCAGCACTCCTGACCGCTCTAAACACACAGGTGGATCAGTGGCTGACTCCGCACCAACTGGAGATTGGCAAGGTTGTTTCTGACAATGGAAGTAATTTGGTGGCGGCATTGAAATTGGGCAAGATGACACATGTGCCGTGTATGGCACATGTGTGTAATCTAATTGTACAATGATTTGTCCATAAGTACCCAGGCTTACAGGACATCCTGAAGCAGGCCAGGAAGGTGTGTGGCCATTTCAGGCGTTCCTACACAGCCATGGCACACTTGTCTGATATCCAGCGTCGAAACAACCTGCCAATGAGGCGCTTGATTTGCGACAGCCCGACACGGTGGAATTCAACACTCCTAATGTTTGACCGCCTGCTCCAACAAGAAAAAGCTGTTAATGAGTATTTGTATGACCGAGGTGCTAGGACAGCCTCTGGGGAGCTGGGGATATTTTTGCCAAATTACTGGACGCTCATGTGCAATGCCTGTAGGCTCATGCGTCCTTTTGAGGAGGTGACAAACCTTGTCAGTCGCACCGAAGGCACCATCAGCGACATCATTCCATTTGTTTTCTTCCTGGAGCGTGCCCTGCGAAGAGTGCTGAATCAGGCCGTAGATGAGCGTGAAGAGGAAGCGGGAGAGTTGTGGTGTCCATCATCCCCGCAAACAGCCGAATCAGCATTGCTTGCTGGACCTGCGGCAACGCAGGAAGAGGATTGTGAGGAAGAGGAGTCAGAGGAGGAATGTGGCTTTGGGGAGGATGAGGAGGAGGAAGACCGAGCACAACAGTCATCCCAGGGGTGCTCGTTGTTGTCACCTCTCTGGTACCCCGTGGTGTTGTACGTGGCTGGGGGGAAGAAGATACCATCAGTGAGATCAGTGAGGAGGAGGAACGCGACATGATTAGCTCAGCATACAACCTTGTTCAAATGGGTTCTTTCATGCTGTAGTGCCTGTTGAGGGACCCTCGTATAAAAAAGCTGAAGGAGAACGACCTGTACTGGGTGTCCACGCTCCTCGACCCCCGGTATAAGCATAAAGTGCCTGAAATGTTACCAAATTCCCGGAAAGTCGGAAAGGATGGAGCATTTTCATAATAAATTAAAAACTATGCTTTACACAGCGTATAAGGGTGATGTCACAGCACCACGGGAATGTAACAGTGGAAGAGATGAAATGAATCCTCCTCCTCCCAAGACCACGGCGGCAAGGACCGGGTGCTTTCCTGACGTCTTGTTGATGGAGGACATGCGTACCTTTTTAACTCCCATGCACCATCAGAGCCTTTCGGGATCCAGCCTTAGAGAAAGACTCAACCGACAGGTAGCAGACTACCTAGCTTTAACTGCGGATCTCGACACTCTCAGGAGCGATGGACCCCTTGACTACTGGGTGTGCAGGCTGGACTTGTGGCCTGAGCTATCCCAATTTGCAATGGAACTTCTGGCCTGCCCCGCTTCAAGTGTCCTGTCCAAAAGGACTTTTAGTGCAGCAGGAGGTTTTGTCAATGAGAAGAGAAGTCGCCTAGGTCAAAAAAGCCTTGACTATCTCACTTTTATAAAAATGAATGAGGGCTGGATCCCGAAGGGACTGACATTGGGCGATACATTTGAATAAAAAACTACTGATGATGATATGAGCTGGCTTGGGCTACAACTGGTACACAGGCTGGCTTTTTTTTTTTGGTTATAAAGACGGAGGACTTGCTTGACTTATCCGCCAACAACTAGTGTTCAAGCCACAAGCTTTTAGGGCACTTTATAAATGTTTTACAAACATTGATTTTTCTGGCCGCTGCTACAGCAGTTGCTACAACAATACCCCAATTTTTCAGTCATTTGTACATTCCTAATTTTTCTGGCCTCTGCTGCATCTCTGTGGGTACAAAACTCAAATAAAAAAAATAAGGCACATAACACTAGTGATTAAACTGTTACGAATTGTACAACTTTACACACCACTCATATCCGGTGGACCATTCAATTGAACGCAAAATGCAACAAATTTGAAAGAGTAGGACCGACCAAGCATCTTTATCCGTCTCTTGGTTGCTCTAAATTATCTCCGTGTTCCATCTATGCCATACCTGTACTCTATTGTGCAAAAGGGTGGCATATGTTGTGTTTCATGCTGTTGTGCCTGTTGCGGGTCGTGGCCCATGATATAAAAAGGCTGAAGGAGAACGACCTGTAGTAATGGGTGCCCCATCCAGTTTTTAGAAAAATGTTCCTGGTTCCTCTCAATTATCTTTGGGTTTCTAAAATGGATGCCATACCTGTACTCGCTTGTGCAAAAGGATGGCATATGTGGTGGTGTTTCCTGCAGTTGTTTCTGTTGAGGGTGCTGGACCCTCTTATAAAAAAGCTGAAGGAGAACGACCTGGAGTGGGAGGTCCAAGCATGGTTTTTGGGGGCTATTTCACTTTTACAAACAATTATCTGTGGGTTTCACAAATCAATGCCGTACCAGTACTCTATTGTTCCAAAGTATGCCATATGTTCTTTTTCCTGCTGTATTTTGTTTGAGGGTCCTGGACACTCTTATAAAAAGGCCTAAGGTGAAAGAGGTGTACTGGGTGTCCACTCATTTTTATTTTCTATTTCTCATTTGACCAAAATTATCTCTGGTTTTGTAAAATCAATGCTGTACCTGTACTCTATTGTTCAAAAGGATGCCATACGTCCTCTTTCCTGCTGGTGTTTTTTTTGAGTGTCCAGGACCCTCTTATAAAAAGGCCTAAGGAGAAAGAGATGTACTGGTTGGCCACTCATTTTATTTTTCTATTTAACAATTGACCAAAATGATCTCTGGGTTTGTAAAATCAATGCCGTACCTGTACTCTATTGTTCAAAAGGATGCCATACGTCCTCTTTCCTGCTGGTGTTTTTTTTAAGGGTCCAGGACCTTCTTATAAAAAGGCCTAAGAAGAAAGAGGTGTACTGGTTGGCCACTCATTTTTTATTTTTCTATTTAACAATTGACCAAAATGATCTCTGGGTTTGTAAAATCAATGCCGTACCTGTACTCTATTGTTCAAAAGGATGCCATACGTCCTCTTTCCTGCTGGTGTTTTTTTTGAGGGTCAAGGACCCTCTTATAAAAAGGCCTAAGGAGAAAGAGGTGTACTGGTTGGCCACTCAGTTTTATTTTTCTATTTAACAATTGACCAAAATGATCTCTGGGTTTGTAAAATCAATGCTGTACCTGTACTCTATTGTTCAAAAGGATGCCATACGTCCTCTTTCCTGCTGGTGTTTTTTTTGAGAGTCCAGGACCCTCTTATAAAAAGGCCTAAGGAGAAAGAGGTGTACTGGGTGTCCATCGAATCATTTTTTTATTCAAATTTCCATTTTTAAAAAATTATCTATGGGTTTCTAAAATAAATGCCTTTCCTGTACTCTATTGTTCAAAAGTATGCCATATGTCCTCTTTCCTGCTGGTGTTTTTTTTGAGGGTCCAGGACCCTCTTATAAAAATTCCTAAGGAGAAATAGGTGTACTGGCTGTCCATCGAATCATTTTTTTGATTCAAATTTCTATTTTAAAAAAAATTTCTATGGGTTTCTAAAATCAATGCCGTTCCTGTACTCTATTGTTCAAAAGTATGCCATATGTCCTCTTTCCTGCTGGTTTTTTGTTTGAGGGTCCTGGACCCTCTTATAAAAAGGCCTTATGGATAAAGAATTGTACTGGGTGTCCATCCAATCATTTTTTTTAATTAAAATTCACGGTTGCAAAAAATTATCCCCGGGTTTCTAAAATCAATGCCTTTCCTATAATCTTTTTTTCACAAAGGATGCCATATGTCCTTTTTCCTACTGCTGGTTTTGTTGAGTGTCCTGGAGCCTCTGCTAAAAAGGCCTAAGGATAAAGAAGTGTAATGGGTGTCTATTCAATGTTTTTTTAGATTTCCCGGTTGTAACAAATTTTTTCTGTCTTTCAAAAATCAATGCCTTTCCTGTAATCTATTTTTCAAAAGGATGCCATATGTCCTATTTCATGCTGTTCTTTCTGTTGAGGCTCCGGGACACTTATAAAAAGGACTAAGGATAAAGAAGTGTACTGGGTTCTCCAATCAATGTTTTTTTTCTATTTCCTGGGTCATATAACTGATCTCTGTGTTTCTAAAATCAATGCCTTTCCTGTAATCTAATTTTCAAAAGTATGCCATATGTCCTCTTTCCTGCTGGTGTTTTTTTTGAGGGTCCAGGACCCTCTTATAAAAAGGCCTAAGGAGAAAGAGGTGTACTGGGTGTCCATTGAATCATTTTTTTTATTCAAATTTACATTTGCAAAAAATTATCTATGGGTTTCTAAAATCAATGCCTTTCCTGTACTCTTACTCTATTGTTCAAAAGTATGCCATATGTCCCCTTTCCTGCTGGTGTTTTGTTTGAGGGTCCTGGACCCTCTTATAAAAAGGCCTAGGGAGAAAGAATTGTACTGGGTGTCCATCCAATCATTTTTTTAATTCAAATTCACGGTTGCAACAAATTATCCCCGGGTTTCTAAAATCAATGCCTTTCCTATAATCTTTTTTTCACAAAGGATGCCATATGTCCTCTTTCCTACTGATAGTTTTGTTGAGTGTCCTGGAGCCTCTGCTAAAAAGGCCGAAGGATAAAGAAGTGTACTGGGTGTCTATTCAATGTTTTTTTAGATTTCCCGTTTGTAACAAATTTTTTCTGTCTTTCTAAAATCAATGCCTTTCCTGTAATCTATTTTTCAAAAGGATGCCATATGTCCTCTTTCATGCTGTTCTTTCTGTTGAGGCTCCGGGACACTCTTCTAAAAAGGTCTAAGGATAAAGAAGTGTACTGGGTGTATAATCTATGTTTTTTTAGATTTCACGGTTGCAACTAATGATCTCTGTGTTTCTAAAATCAATGCCTTTCCTGTAATCTAATTTTCTAAAGGATGCCATATGTCCTCTTTCATGCTGCTGGTTTTGTGGAGGGTCCTGGAGCCTCTGCTAAAAAGGCCTAAGGATAAATAAGTGTACTTGGTGTATAATCGAAGTTTTTTGCGATTTCATGGTTGCAACTAATGATCTCTGTGTTTCTAAAATCAATGCCTTTCCTGTAATCTAATTTTCTAAAGGATGCCATATGTCCTCTTTCATGCTGCTGGTTTTGTGGAGGGTCCTGGAGCCTCTGCTAAAAAGGCCTAAGGATAAATAAGTGTACTTGGTGTATAATCGAAGTTTATTGCGATTTCACGGTTGCAACTAATGATCTCTGTGTTTCTAAAATCAATGCCTTTCCTGTAATCTAATTTTCTAAAGGATGCCATATGTCCTCTTTCATGCTGCTGGTTTTGTGGAGGGTCCTGGAGCCTCTGCGAAAAAGGCCTAAAGATAAATAAGTGTACTTGGTGTATAATCCAATTTTTTAGAGATTGCACGGTTGCAACTAATGATCTCTGTGTTTCTAAAATCAATGCCTTTCCAGAAATCTATTTTTCTAAAGGTTGCCATATGTCCTCTTTACTGCTGCTGGTTTTGTTGAGGGTCCTGGAGCCTCTGCTACTAAGGCCTAAGGATAAATAAGTGTCCTGGTTGTCTAATCCATTTTTTTTTAGATTTCCCGGTTGCAACAAATTATCTCTGGGTTTCTAAAATCAATGCCTTTCCTGTAATCTATTAGTCACAAGGATGCCATATGTCCTCTTTCATGCTGTTGTTTCTGTTGAGGCTACGGGAGACTCTTCTAAAAAGGCCTAAGGATAAAGAAGTGTACTGGGTGTATAATCTATGTTTTTTTTAGATTTCACGTTTGCAAAAAATTATCCACGGGTTTCTAAAATCAATGCCTTTCCAGTAATCTATTATTCACAAGGATGCCATATGTACTTTTTGATGCTGTTGTTTCGGTTGAGGCTCCGGGAGCCTCTTATTAAAAAGGCCTAATGAAAAATAAGTGTACTGGGTGTCTAATCAATGTTTTTTTCAATTTACCGGTTGCAACTAATGATCTCTGTGTTTCTGAAATCAATGCCTTTCCTATAATCATTTTTTCAAAAGGATGCCATATGTCCTCTTTCCTGCTGCTGGTTTTGTTGACGGTCCTGGAGCCTCTGCTGCGCATAATAAAGAAAAAATAATAATTTAACTTGACTTAATAACTGAAGCATGACTTCAGGAGTCAGGTGTGGTCGTAGGTAGTGGTTGTTGTTAGCAGATTATTTTTATTGCAAATTGCAATTGCCACAGCGTGCATAAAATGTGCATCACTAGTCCAAATTTTATTTTATTTTTTTTCATTCAGGATTAGTTTGGGGTACGGCGCAATATTGGAAATGCAAACAACAGGTCTCTGTACCCGTTGATATAAGGGGTGACTACTAGTGCTTTTACCAGGCTCCTCTTGGATAGCCCCAGAAAGTGTGAGTATGAATCCCAAAAAGAAAATTAAATTAAGGTTGAAAAATTACTCCTAAGTAAATTGTAAGACCTGGAGCTCCTCAAACACACGTCCTACCGCAACAGGTATAGGCTCCGCCCACCCAAATCTTACCTTTTTAATGCCAATTGATATTGCCACAGCTGGAACAACAGTATCTAACATGTGCGTCACCACAGTCTCCGAAGCTATTGTCGGATATGTTTACAAAAACAACAATAAAGAATTCCTTTTGGGGCGCAAAGAGATGGCTACCGGAACACTCCAGGAACTTCACAAAAGTGGCTGTCTTGTGTTTCTGGTGATGTTGTAGACATCTGGGTAGTGTACAGGGAGGGCAAAAATCCTCTCCATCTCTGTGAACCACAGGACAGGACGTCCTTGTCATCCATAAGCACATGAAATTGCTGGCATTTTCGTTGCTTCAAGAAGTTCAGTTTTTGTGGTGATAGTACAGAATTAAATAAACTTTGGTTTCCTACCATACTCAAGACAATCTTGTAGTTCAAGCTTCGGACTTGCTGTGAGAAACAGTGGGCTGTCCATAGCAGGAAGATGATTTAGACAGAAGTAACGGGCTCTGATTGCAGGTGACACATGTTTATCGTCAATCATCAAAGGGGTTGCGTGCAGAATATGGCTGATGGCCCCTTATTCACATGTTTTTCCAGAGCAACAACATTTGCAAACAGCCAGAAGAGAGGTCAGTTCTCACCAGCCTTAAGTTGAGCTTCAATTACCAAATGCTGATATTCAAAAAATAGACAAACAGTGCCTTAAAAACACATTTGCAATATGGATTCACCAGAGCAAGGTCATTGCAAGTATTTCCCACAATAACAAAATTAAAATGACACAACTCCGCAATCTTCCCCTTCACATTATTATTGTCACACTCCATTGTACTCCTATGCCCACCTCCCTGCTCTTGTTTTTGTTGAGGGTCCTGGAGCCTCTGCTAAAAAGGCCTATGGATAAATAAGTGTACTGGGTGTCTAATCAATGTTTTTTTCTATTTCACGGGTCATATAAATGATCTGTGAGATTCTAAAATCAATGCCTTTCCTGTAATCTATTATTCAAAAGGATGACATATGTCCTCTTTCATGCTGTTGTTTCTGTTGAGGCTCCGGGACCCTCGTATTAAAAAGGACTAAGGATAAAGAAGTGTACTGGGTGTCCAATCATTTTTTTTTTTCTATTTCACTGGTCATATAAATGATCTCTGTGTTTCTAAAATCAATGCCTTTCCTGTAATCTAATTTACAAAAGTATGCCATATCTCCTCTTTCCTGCTGCTGGTTTTGTTGAGGGTCCTGGAGCCTATGCTTAAAAGGCCTAAGGATAAAGAAGTGTACTGGGTGTCTAATCTATGTTTTTTTAGATTTCATGGTTGCAAAAAATTATCCACGGGTTTCTAAAATCAATGCCTTTCCTGTAATCTATTATTCACAAGGATGCCATATGTACTTTTTAATGCTGTTGTTTCTGTTGAGGCTCCGGGAGCCTCTTAATCTTATGAAAAAGGCATAATGAAAAATAAGTGTACTGGGTGTCTAATCAATGTTTTTTTCTATTTACCGTTTGCAACTAATGATCTCTGTGTTTCTGAAATCAATGCCTTTCCTATAATCATTTTTTCAAAAGGATGCCATATGTCCTCTTTCCTGCTGCTGGTTTTGTCGAGGGTCCTGGAGCCTCTGGTGAGCATAAAAAAAAAAAAAAATTATTTAACTTGACTTAATAACTGAAGCATGACTTCAGGATTCAGGTGTGGTCGTAGGTAGTGGTTGTTGTTAGCAGATTATTTTTGTTGCAAATTGCAATTGCCACAGCGTGCATAAAATGTGCGTCACTAGTCCAAATTTTAAGGTTTTTTTTTCATTCAGGATTAGTTTGTGGACCGGCGCAATATTGGAAAGGCAAAAAACAGGTCTCCGTACCCGTTGATATAAGGGGTGACTACTACTGCTTTTACCAGGCTCCTCTTGGATAGCCCCAGAAAGTGTGACTATGAATCCCAAAAAGAAATTTAAATTAAGGTTGAAAACTAACTCCAAAGTAACTTGTAAGACCTGGAGCTCTTCAAACACACGTCCTACCGCAACAGTTATAGGCTCCCCAACCCACAAATCTTAACTTTTTCATGCCAATTGATATTGCCACAGCTGGAACAACAGTAAATAACATGTGCGTCACCACAGTCTCCGAAGCTGTTGTCGGATGTATACAAAAACACTGATAAAGTATTCCTTTAGGAGCGCAAAGAGATGGCTACCGGAACACTCCAGGAACTTCACAAGAGTGGCTGTATTGTGTTTCTGGTGATGTTTGAGACATCTGGGTAGTGTACAGGGAGGGCAAAAATCGTCTCCATCTCTGTGCACCACAGGAAAGGACGTCCTTGTCATCCATAAGCACATGAAATTGCTGGCATTTTCGTTGCTTCAAGAAGTTCATTTTTTGTGGTGATAGATAGTACAGAATTAAATAAACTTTGGTTTCCTACCATACTCAAGACAATCTTGTATTTCAAAATTCGTACTTGATGTGGGAAACAGTGGCTTGTCCATACCAGGAAGATGATTTAGACAGAAGTAACGAGCTCTGCTTGCAGGTGACACATGTTTATCGTCAATCATCAAAGGGGTTGCGTGCAGAATATGGCTGATGGCCCCTTATTCACATGTTTGTCCAGAGCCACAACATTTGAAAACAGCCAGAAGAAAGGTCGTTTCTCACCAGCCTTAAGTTGAGCTTCATTTACCAAATGCTGATATTCAAAAAAAATAGACAAACAGTGCCTTAAATAACACATTTGCGATATGGATTCACCAGAGCAAGGTCATTGCAAGTACTAAGTTCCCACGATAACAAAATTAAAATGCCACAACTATGCAATCTTCACCTTCAGATTATTATTGTCACACTCCATTGTACTCCTATGCCCAGCTCCCTGCTCTTGTTTTTGTTGAGGGTCCTGGAGCCTCTGCTGAAAAGGCCTATGGATAATGAAGTGTACTGGGTGTATGTTCAATGTTTTTTTTTATTTCCCGGTTGCAAGTAATTATCTCAGTGTTTCTAAAATCAATGCCTTTCCTGTAATATATAATTCAAAAGGATGACATATGTCCTCTTTCATGCTGTTGTTTCGGTTGCGGCTCCGGGACCCTCGTATTAACAAGGCCTGAGGATAAATAAGTGTAACCGGTGTCTAATGAATGTTTTTTTCTATTACACGGGTCATATAAATGATCTGTGGGTTTCTAAAATCAATGCCTTTACTGTAATCTTTTATTCAAAAGGATGACATATCTCCTCTTTCATGCTGTTGTTTCAGTTGAGGCTCCGGGACCCTCGTATTAAAAAGGCCTGAGCATAAATAAATGTCACGGGTGTGTAATCAATTTTTTTTTCTAATTTCACGGTTGCAAATAATGATCTGTGGGTTTCTAAAATCAATGCCTTTACTGTAATCTTTTATTCAAAAGGATGACATATCTCCTCTTTCATGCTGTTGTTTCGGTTGAGGCTCCGGGACCCTCGTATTAAAAAGGCCTGAGCATAAATAAGTGTCACGGGTGTGTAATCAATTTTTTTTTCTAATTTCACGGTTGCAAATAATGATCTGTGGGTTTCTAAAATCAATGCCTTTACTGTAATCTTTTATTCAAAAGGATGACATATCTCCTCTTTCATGCTGTTGTTTCGGTTGAGGCTCCGGGACCCTCGTATTAAAAAGGCCTGAGCATAAATAATTGTCACGGGTGTCTAATCAATTTTTTTTCTAATTTCATGGTTGCATATAATGATCTGTGGGTTTCTAAAATCAATGCCTTTCCTGTAATCTATTATTCAAAAGGATGACATATCTCCTCTTTCATGCTGTTGTTTCGGTTGAGGCTCCGGGACCCTCGTATTAAAAAGGCCTGAGGATAAATAAGTGTCACGGGTGTGTAATCAATGTTTTTTTCTATTTCACGGTTGCAAATAATGATCTGTGGGTTTCTAAAATCAATGCCTTTCCTGTAATCTTTTATTCAAAAGGATGACATATCTCCTCTTTCATGCTGTTGTTTCGGTTGAGGCTCCGGGACCCTCGTATTAAAAAGGCCTGAGCATAAATAAGTGTCACGGGTGTCTAATCAATGTTTTTTTCTAATTTCACGGTTGCAAATAATGATCTGTGGGTTTCTAAAATCAATGCCTTTACTGTAATCTTTTATTCAAAAGGATGACATATCTCCTCTTTCATGCTGTTGTTTCGGTTGAGGCTCCGGGACCCTCGTATTAAAAAGGCCTGAGCATAAATAATTGTCACGGGTGTCTAATCAATTTTTTTTTCTAATTTCATGGTTGCAAATAATGATCTGTGGGTTTCTAAAATCAATGCCTTTCCTGTAATCTATTATTCAAAAGGATGACATATCTCCTCTTTCATGCTGTTGTTTCGGTTGAGGCTCCGGGACCCTCGTATTAAAAAGGCCTGAGGATAAATAAGTGTCACGGGTGTGTAATCAATGTTTTTTTCTATTTCACGGTTGCAAATAATGATCTGTGGGTTTCTAAAATCAATGCCTTTCCTGTAATCTTTTATTCAAAAGGATGACATATCTCCTCTTTCATGCTGTTGTTTCGGTTGAGGCTCCGGGACCCTCGTATTAAAAAGGCCTGAGCATAAATAAGTGTCACGGGTGTCTAATCAATGTTTTTTTCTAATTTAACGGTTGCAAATCATGATCTGTGGGTTTCTAAAATCAATGCCTTTCCTGTAATCTTTTATTCAAAAGGATGACATATCTCCTCTTTCATGCTGTTGTTTCGGTTGAGGTTCCGGGACCCTCGTATTAAAAAGGCCTGAGGATAAATAAGTGTCACAGGTGTGTAATCAATGTTTTTTTCTAATTTCACGGTTGCAAATAATGATCTGTGGGTTTCTAAAATCAATGCCTTTACTGTAATCTTTTATTCAAAAGGATGACATATCTCCTCTTTCATGCTGTTGTTTCGGTTGAGGCTCCGGAACCCTCGTATTAAAAAGGCCTGAGCATAAATAAGTGTCACGGGTGTCTAATCAATTTTTTTTTCTAATTTCACGGTTGCAAATAATGATCTGTGGGTTTCTAAAATCAATGCCTTTACTGTAATCTTTTATTCAAAAGGATGACATATCTCCTCTTTCATGCTGTTGTTTCGGTTGAGGCTCCGGGACCCTCGTATTAAAAAGGCCTGAGCATAAATAAGTGTCACGGCTGTCTAATCAATGTTTTTTTTCTAATTAACGGTTGCAAATAATGATCTGTGGGTTTCTAAAATCAATGCCTTTACTGTAATCTTTTATTCAAAAGGATGACATATCTCCTCTTTCATGCTGTTGTTTCGGTTGAGGCTCCGGGACCCTCGTATTAAAAAGGCCTGAGCATAAATAAGTGTCACGGCTGTCTAATCAATGTTTTTTTTCTAATTAACGGTTGCAAATAATGATCTGTGGGTTTCTAAAATCAATGCCTTTACTGTAATCTTTTATTCAAAAGGATGACATATCTCCTCTTTCATGCTGTTGTTTCGGTTGAGGCTCCGGGACCCTCGTATTAAAAAGGCCTGAGCATAAATAAGTGTCACGGGTGTCTAATCAATGTTTTTTTCTAATTTAACGTTTGCAAATAATGATCTGTGGGTTTCTAAAATCAATGCCTTTCCTTTAATCTATTATTCAAAAGGATGACATATCTCCTCTTTCATGCTGTTGTTTCGTTTGAGGCTCCGGGACCCTCGTATTAAAAAGGCCTGAGGATAAATAATTGTGTAACGGGTATCTAATGAATTTTTTTTTTTATTTCATGGGTCATATTAATGATCTCTGGGATTCTAAAATCAATGCCTTTCCTGTAATCTATTATTCAAAAGGATGACAGTACAACCAAAATACAGCCAATGAAGGGCCTTAGGAAGACTGAGCCAAGGTTGGATTGTAGTATTTGGTTAGGCTAATAATGATGGCCATGTAGACCACCACCACCGAGAGTCCTGGAAGTAACAGGGATGATGAGATGAAAGAGCTAAGAATAGTAGAACTTGAAACAACAGAGTTAGCCATGGGTGTTAGTGCAAAACCGCTTGGCTTTTTTTTGGCTTTGGGTGCGGCTATTCATGCAGGCCATATAGAGCTGACAACATTCAGTGTTGTATCAGCTATTAAACTAATAAGAACAGTACTACCAAAATACAGCCAATGAAGGGCCTTAGGAAGACTGAGCCAAGGTTGGATTGTAGTATTTGGTTAGGCTAATCATGATGGCCATGTAGACCACCACCACCGAGAGTCCTGGAAGTAACAGGGATGATGAGATGAAAGAGCTAAGAATAGTAGAACTTGAAACAACAGAGTTAGCCATGGGTGTTAGTGCAAAACCGCTTGGCTTTTTTTTGGCTTTGGGTGCAGCTATTCATGCAGGCCATATAGAGCTGACAACATTCAGTGTCGTATCAGCTATTAAACTAATAAGAACAGTACTACCAAAATACAGCCAATGAAGGGCCTTAGGAAGACTGGGCCAAGGTTGGATTGTAGTATTTGGTTAGGCTAATCATGATGGCCATGTAGACCACCACCACCGAGAGTCCTGGAAGTAACAGGGATGATGAGATGAAAGAGCTAAGAATAGTAGAACTTGAAACAACAGAGTTAGCCATGGGTGTTAGTGCAAAACCGCTTGGCTTTTTTTTGGCTTTGGGTGCGGCTATTTATGCAGGCCATATAGAGCTGACAACATTCAGTGTCGTATCAGCTATTAAACTAATAAGAACAGTACTACCAAAATACAGCCAATGAAGGGCCTTAGGAAGACTGAGCCAAGGTTGGATTGTAGTATTTGGTTAGGCTAATCATGATGGCCATGTAGACCACCACCACCGAGAGTCCTGGAAGTAACAGGGATGAGATGAAAGAGCTAAGAATAGTAGAACTTGAAACAACAGAGTTAGCCATGGGTGTTAGTGCAAAACCGCTTGGCTTTTTTTTGGCTTTGGGTGCGGCTATTCATGCAGGCCATATAGAGATGACAACATTCGGTGTCGTATCAGCTATTAAACTAATAAGAACAGTACTACCAAAATACAGCCAATGAAGGGCCTTAGGAAGACTGAGCCAAGGTTGGATTGTAGTATTTGGTTAGGCTAATCATGATGGCCATGTAGACCACCACCACCGAGAGTCCTGGAAGTAACAGGGATGATGAGATGAAAGAGCTAAGAATAGTAGAACTTGAAACAACAGAGTTAGCCATGGGTGTTAGTGCAAAACCGCTTGGCTTTTTTTTGGCTTTGGGTGCGGCTATTCATGCAGGCCATATAGAGCTGACAACATTCGGTGTCGTATCAGCTATTAAACTAATAAGAACAGTACTACCAAAATACAGCCAATGAAGGGCCTTAGGAAGACTGAGCCAAGGTTGGATTGTAGTATTTGGTTAGGCTAATCATGATGGCCATGTAGACCACCACCACCGAGAGTCCTAGAAGTAACAGGGATGATGAGATGAAAGTGCTAAGAATAGTCCTACTTGAAACAACAGAGTTAGCCATGGGTGTTAATCCAAGTCCGCTTGGATTTATTTTTGTATTGAGTGCGGCAAATCATGCAGGCCATATAGAGCTGCCACCATTCGGTGTTGTATCAGCTATAAAAATAATAAGAACTGTACTATCAAAATACAGACAATGAAGGGCCTATGAAGACTGAGCAAAGGTTGGATTGTAGTATTTTGTTCGGCTAATCATGATGGCCATGTAGACCGCCCGTAACAGGGATGAAAGTGCTAAGAATAGTACTAATTGAAACAACCGAGTTAGCCATGGGTGTTAGTCTAAGACCACTTGGCTTTTTTTGGGGTTTGGGTGCAGCTAATCATGAAGGCCAGATAGACCTGCCACCATTTGGTGTTGTAACAGGTATGAAAATGCAAAGAACAGTACTACTTAACACAACCTACTTACCATGGGTCCCAGAGCATATGTTTGGTTGTTATATTTTGTAAGGGTAATCATGCAGGCCATATAGACTTCCACCGATAGGGTGAGTATGAGTAACAGCTATTAAAATGCGAAGGACATTACTAATTAACACAACATAGTTACCATGGGTCGCAGACCAAGAGCAGATGTCTTATTATTATATTTTGTATGGGTAATCATCCAGGCCGTAAAGACCTCACCAAATAGGGGGAGTTACAGAGATTAAAGTGCTAAGAATGGTAGTACTTAAAACACAACCTCGTTAAAATAGGTAGCAGACCACATGTCTTATTATTATAATTTTTCAGGGTAATCTGGAAGGCCATATAGAACTCCCCCAATAGGGGGGGGAACAGGGATTAAAGTGCTAAGAAAAGTACTAATTAACACAAGCTAGTTGGGTCCAAGAACGCATGTTTGATTATTAGAATTTATTAGGGTAATTATATATCTAACAAATCTATCTATTTCTCTTCTATCGATTCTATCTAACTATCAATCTATGTATATCTATCTATCCTATCTATAACTATCAATCTATCTTCTGTCCGGGATGTTTTGAGACAGCCACTTTGGGAATGTTAGTTGATTTAGACCCATTATGGCTTAAAAGCAGACTCTGCATCAACTATGTAATTTTCCATGGGAGTTTTGCCAGGGATCCCCCTCCAGCATGCAACAGTCCAGGTGTTAGTACCCTTGAAACAACTTTTCCATCACTATTGTGGCCAGAAAGAATCCTTGTAGGTTTTAAAGTTCGCCTGCCTATTGAATTCAATGGCGGTTCGCGCGGTTCAATACCGGAAGTTTGAGTCCGCCGTTCGCGAACCGAAAATTTTAGGTTCACGACATCACTACCTATAAATATGATATAACACAGTATATAAACATTATCATTATCCCAGAAATCAATCTTGTTAGCATATATAAAACATAGTTGAACGAGTCAGCAGGAAACTTTGATAATTAAGATGCCTATTCAAGCTGCAACCAAAAGGTGTAGCCTTAGGATATTAATTTGAGTAGTCCCAATCGCTATAATACAAGAATGTTGCTTATGAGGTGAATAGAAGGATGCAGACCCACTTTAACTTGTGTCCATCTTAGGAGCAATAATCACTGAGCAAAGTGAGCTTCTGGTAGGGAGCAGATATGATATAATAAAAACCAAGAGTGATACAGCCTACTATGCGTCCAATAAATATGGTCAGGGCCAAACAATAACTAAGCTGGTAAATATCATAACAGAGTATAGTATTTCAATAGAATACAGTAGTGGCTAAGATATATAAACAAACTGCTAGGTATTATGTTCATGTCCAGATGTGATAACCACATAGATCTCTGTCCATATAGAAAGTCTGGGGAAATAACAGTGTTTGGTGTATGCACTAACAAATAGGATATATAAAATGTCTAATTTAAAGTGAAGCAGGGTAGCAAGTTCAAAAATGGTCTGCCATGATACATGAAAAAATTCTATAGTATATTTCTGCAAGGGAATACCAGTTTTCTCATGCTAACCCTCTAGCAGGCTTAGTAACAAGGATCTTTCATCTCACATCAGAACATAGAGCTGAAATCACTTCATGTCCCTTACAAAGCTGGAAAAAGTCCCCGAGTCACCATGCTAAAGCCTTGAGTTGCAGCAGATGTGCTGTGGAGAGGGTAGAAAGACAAACCCCCAGGTTCCCACAGCAGCTTCAATAAGTATGCATAGCGAAAGTAACAGCATGGGCTTTGAGCCAGAGGCCAAAAATGACTAAGCGTGGGGCATCTCCGGTAACAGTGTCCCTCGTGCAGGTAAAGAAGACTCAGTGGGCTCTCCTTTCTAGGGCGCTGCGCTGCGCCAGTCAAGCAGATCTGAGTGCGAAGGCAGGTAAAAGGCCTCATCCGTACTGCAACTGTCCTGGGGCTCACTTAGAATCATTTTTAAAGTGCGGGTAGTCAGCGGAGCTTCTCTCAGGTTGAGTGATTCTGTTTGCAGGTTGTGCAACTCCAAATCAGAGATCTGCGCACGTTCGGTTCCCCGTTCCTCTAAGGCCACAGTTTCTTGAGGCAATGAAGCGTGCTCCATATTTATAAACCAAAATGGCGGCTTTTGCGACTGATCTGTAGCTCCCAAGCACTTCTCCTCGCAGTCGGTCAGGGTAGATGAGAGAGTGTTGTGAGCAATGAGGGGCTTAAAAGCCTCAGAGACTACATGTAAGATAGCTTTGTTGTGATTGTCCAGTAGCTCCTGCAGCTGTCTATAGAGGAGAGCCACCATAACTTTTGCAAATGCGATGTGATAAGCAAAGCTAGAGAAAGGGATCTTTCAGGAATAACCAGCCCTGGCAAGCCACTTTCTCAACAGCAGGATGATAGTACACCATAAAGGGCTCTGAAAGAAGGTTATAAAAGGATAAAATATTCCTAAAATCTTTAAAGATAGTGAGATAAGTTAGGAGCTCCTGAGATGTGCGTGTCAGGCTCACAGCGTATACTGTGCCCACTTGCCCAGTGCCACCACTCATAATTTGTTTAATAGTATTGTAAGTGTACATTTAAAGAAAATGACAGGCAGAGGCAGGCCACCCCGCAGGTACCGTCGTGGTCGTGGTGCTGTGATTCCTTAAGACCCTAAACATTTGCACATTGTTCAGACACCAGGTGCCAGGGGGGACGCGAAAAGTTCTGAGGAGGACCTAGTTGAATGGCTAACACAGGAAACCCAATCTTCTACAGCTTCCGCTCCTAGTCCTCCTAACCTTGACGCACCATCCACGTCCAGCTGTGCTTTGGGCACCTCTCAAGTGACCAGTGCCACTCGCCCACCTGTCGCCACCACCAACACTAGCACCACAGCCGCTTCACTTGATCTGTCAGAGGAGTTATTTACACACCAGTTGGAAGAAATGAGTGATGCGCAACAATCATTGACAGAGGATGTAGATAACAGAGATATGTCTCAGTCAGGCAGCATTACAGACATGGAGGTACGGTGTGATGATGATGATGATGTTGTACCCGCTGCTGCTTCCTTTGTTGATGTGTCAGATACAAGTGAAGCGGTTGATGATGATGTGTCGGTGGATGTCACGTGAATGCCTGCTAGAAGAGAAGAAGAAGAGGGGGAAAGTTCAGATGGGGAGACAGAGAGGAGGAGATGAGTTGGAAGCAGGGGGAGGTCGTCGCAAGGAGCTAGTGGCACAGTCAGACAGCATGCATTCGGCACCTGGGGTCAGCCAGACAACACGCCGACGCCAATCAACGCATGCTGTTGCCACCACCAGAATGCCGTCATCGCAGAGCACAGCAGTGTGGCATTTGTTTTGTGTGTCTGCCTCTGTCAACAGTGATGCCATTTGCAACCTGTGCCAAAAGAAACTGAGTTGTGGGAAGTCCAACACCCACCTAGGTACAACTGCTTTGCGAAGGCACGTCGGGGGCTAGTTATCAAGCCGTCTACTTTTCTGGCTTCGCCGGCCCAATACGTCCGCCTAAGCTCGCCTACCTTCGCCGCCGCGGACCTTGAATACGTTCGCCTAAGTTATCAAATAAAGCTGTCAAAAAGCCGCGGGGCGATGAGCAGCGGACTGTGACAGTTATCACTCATCCGATCTCGCTGCCCTTCGGCTTTTTCCCAGCTTTATTGCTAGCCTGTCACTAAGCACTCACACTAAACTGCACTGTTCTGCCCCCTATACCGGCGCCCCCGGAGCCCCCCGCAACTAAATAAAGTTACTAACCCCTAAACCGCCGCTCCTAGACCCTGCCCCAACTCTTATAAATGTATTAACCCCTAAACCGCCGCTCCTAGACCCTGCCGCAAATCTTATAAATGTATTAACCCCTAAACCGCCGCTCCCGGACACCGCTGCCACCTACATTATACCTAGTAACCCCTATCCTGCCCCCCCTATACCGTCGCCCTCTATTATAAAATTATTAACCCCTATCCTGCTGATCCCGCACCTCTCCGCAACTAAATAAATAGTTTAACCCCTAAACCGCCGCTCCATGAACCCGCCGCAACCTATAATAAATTTATTAACCCCTATCCTGCCCCCCACTACGCCGCCGCCACTGTAATAAAATGATTAACCCCTAAACCTAAGTCTAACCCTAACCATAACGCCCCCCTAACTTAAATATTAATTAAATAAATCTAAATAAATTAACTCTTATTAACTAAATGAATCCTATTTAAAACTAAATACTTACCTTTAAAATAAACCCTAATATAGCTACAATATAAATAATAATTATATTCTAGCTATCTTAGGATTTATTTTTATTTTACAGGTACCTTTCAATTTATTTTAACCATGTACAATAACTATTAAATAGTTATTAACTATTTAATAGCTTACCTAGCTAAAATAAAGAGAAATGTACCTGTGAAATAAATCCTAACCTAAGTTACAATTACACCTAACACTACACTATACTTTAATAAATTATTCCTATTTAAAAATAAATACTTACCTGTAAAATAAACCCTAAGATAGCTACAATGTAATTAATAATTATATTATAGCTATCTTAGGATTTATATTTATTTTACAGGTTACTTTGTATTTATTTTAGCTAGTTAGAATAGTTATTAAATAGTTATTAACTATTTAATAACTACCTAGCTAAAAGAAATACAAAATTACCTGTAAAATAAATCCTAACTTAAGTTACAATTAAACCTAATACTACACTATCATTAAATTAACTAAATAAACTACCTACAAAGAACTACAATGAAATACAATTACATAAACTAACTAAAGTACAAAAAATAAAAAAAGCTAAGTTACAAAAAATAAAAAATTAAGTTACAAACATGTTAAAAATATTACAACAATTTTAAGCTACTCACACCTAATCTAAGCCCCTAATAAAATAACAAACCACCCCAAAATAAAAAAAATCCCTACCCTATTCTAAATTACATAAATTTCAAAGCTCTTTTACCTTACCAGCCCTTAAAAGGGCCATTTGTGGGGGCATGCCCCAAAAAGTTCAGCTCTTTTGCCTGTAAAATAAAAATACAACCCCCCCCCAACATTAAAACCCACCACCCACATACCCCTAATCTAACCCAAACCCCCCTTACAAAAACCTAACACTAATCCCCTGAAGATCATCCTACCTTGAGTCGTCTTCACTCAGCCGAGCCACCGATGGAACTGAAGAGGACATCCGGAGCGGAAGAAGTTAATCCTCCAAGCGGCGCTGAAGAAATCTTCCATCCGATGAAGTCATCATCCAGGCGGCGCTGAAGAAGTCTTCGATCCGGCCGATGTCATCTTCAAAGAGGCGCTGAAGAGGTCTTCTATCCGGGCGAAGTCATCTTCCAAGCCGGGTCTTGAATCTTCCTTCCGCCGACGCGGAACCACCTTCTTCACCGACGGACTACGACGAATGACGGCTCCTTTAAGGGACGTCATCCAAGATGGCATCCCCTCAATTCCGATTGGCTGATAGGATTCTATCAGCCAATCGGAATTAAGGTAGGAAAATCTGATTGGCTGATGGAATCAGCCAATCAGATTGAGCTCGCATTCTATTGGCTGTTCCGATCAGCCAATAGAATGCGAGCTCAATCTGATTGGCTGATTGGATCAGCCAATCGGATTGAACTTGAATCTGATTGGCTGATTCCATCAGCCAATCAGATTTTCCTACCTTAATTCTGATTGGCTGATAGAATCCTATCAGCCAATCGGAATTGAGGGGACGCCATCTTGGATGACGTCCCTTAAAGGAGCCGTCATTCGTCGTAGTCCGTCGGTGAAGAAGGTGGTTCCGCGTCGGCGGAAGGAAGATTCAAGACCCGGCTTGGAAGATGACTTCGCCCGGATAGAAGACCTCTTCAGCGCCTTTTTGAAGATGACATCGGCCGGATCGAAGACTTCTTCAGCGCCGCCTGGATGATGACTTCATCGGATGGAAGATTTCTTCAGCGCCGCTTGGAGGATTAACTTCTTCCGCTCCGGATGTCCTCTTCAGTTCCATCGGTGGCTCGGCTGAGTGAAGACGACTCAAGGTAGGATGATCTTCAGGGGATTAGTGTTAGGTTTTTGTAAGGGGGGTTTGGGTTAGATTAGGGGTATGTGGGTGGTGGGTTTTAATGTTGGGGGGGGTTGTATTTTTATTTTACAGGCAAAAGAGCTGAACTTTTTGGGGCATGCCCCCACAAATGGCCCTTTTAAGGGCTGGTAAGGTAAAAGAGCTTTGAAATTTATGTAATTTAGAATAGGGTAGGGATTTTTTTTATTTTGGGGGGGTTTGTTATTTTATTAGGGGGCTTAGATTAGGTGTAAGTAGCTTAAAATTGTTGTAATATTTTTAACATGTTTGTAACTTAATTTTTTAATTTTTGTAACTTAGCTTTTTTTATTTTTTGTACTTTAGTTAGTTTATGTAATTGTATTTCATTGTAGTTCTTTGTAGGTAGTTTATTTAGTTAATTTAATGATAGTGTAGTATTAGGTTTAATTGTAACTTAAGTTAGGATTTATTTTACAGGTAATTTTGTATTTCTTTTAGCTAGGTAGTTATTAAATAGTTAATAACTATTTAATAACTATTCTAACTAGCTAAAATAAATACAAAGTAACCTGTAAAATAAATATAAATCCTAAGATAGCTATAATATAATTATTAATTACATTGTAGCTATCTTAGGGTTTATTTTACAGGTAAGTATTTATTTTTAAATAGGAATAATTTATTAAAGTATAGTGTAGTGTTAGGTGTAATTGTAACTTAGGTTAGGATTTATTTCACAGGTACATTTCTCTTTATTTTAGCTAGGTAAGCTATTAAATAGTTAATAACTATTTAATAGTTATTGTACATGGTTAAAATAAATTGAAAGGTACCTGTAAAATAAAAATAAATCCTAAGATAGCTAGAATATAATTATTATTTATATTGTAGCTATATTAGGGTTTATTTTAAAGGTAAGTATTTAGTTTTAAATAGGATTCATTTAGTTAATAAGAGTTAATTTATTTAGATTTATTTAATTAATATTTAAGTTAGGGGGCGTTAGGGTTAGGGTTAGGTTTAGGGGTTAATCATTTTATTACAGTGGCGGCGGCGTAGTGGGGGGCAGGATAGGGGTTAATAAATTTATTATAGGTGGCGACGGTGTAGGGGGGGCAGATTAGGGGTTAATAAATGTATTATAGGTGGCGACGGTGTAGGGGGGGCAGGATAGGGGTTAATACATTTAATATAGGTTGCGGCGGGTTCAGGGAGCGGCGGGTTAGGGGTTAATACATTTATTATAGTTGCGGTGGGCTCCGGGAGCGGCGGTTTAGGGGTTAATATGTATAGAGTAGCTTGCGGTGGGCTCCGGGAGCGGCGGTTTAGGGGGGTAATAACTTTATTTAGTTGCGGCGGTGTAGGGGGGGTCAGATTAGTGGTGTTTAGACTCGGGGTACATGTTAGGGTGTTAGGTGTAGACAGCTCCCATAGAAATCAATGGGATGTCTGTCAGCAGCGAACTTGTACTTTCGCTATGGTCAGACTCCCATTGATTCCTATGGGATCCGCCGCCTCCAGGCTGGCGCTTTGAAAACCAGGTACGCTGGGCCGTAAAAGTGCCGAGCGTACCTGCTAGTTTTTTGATAGCTAGCAAAAGTAGTGAGAATGTGCCGCACTTGTGTGCGGAACATCTGGAGTGACGTAAGAATCGATCTGTGTCGGACTGAGTCCGGCGGATCGAAGCTGACGTCACAAAATTCTACTTTTGCCGGTCTCGAGCCTTTGATAACTAAGGCGAATCAGCCTCGCCACAAATACGCTGCGGAATTCCAGCGTATTTGAGGTTGACGGCTTGATAACTACCCCCCATGGTCTCACATCACAAACGCCGATGGGAAGAACACATGAGTAGAAGCAGCACACAAACTCAAAGCCGCCCTCCTCCTCCTGCTCCAACATCTTCAGCCACGTCAACCACTGCTGTCCTCCTTGCCCCCTCTCAACCATCCTCCACTGAGTCTCTCTTACGTAGCAGTTCCTGGTCATCTGCCCACAGTCAGGTGTCTGTCAAGGACATGTTTGAGCGTAAGAAGCCAATTTCTCAAAGTCACCCCATTGCCCAGCGTCTGACAGCTGGCTTGTCTGAACTCTTAGCCCGCCAGCTTTTACCATACAAGATGGTGGAGTCTGATGCTTTCCAAAAAATTTAATCTATTGGGACACCGCAGTGGAAGGTACCTGGCAGAAATTTCTTTTCACAAAAGGCAATCCCAAACCTGTACTCTATTGTGCGAAAGGAAGTAATGGCATGTCTGGCACACAGCGTTGGGGCAAGGGTCCATATGACCACTGATAGCTGGTCTGCAAAGCATGGTCAGGGCAGGTATATCACCTACACTGCGCATTGGGTAAACCTGCTGACGTCTGACAAGCATGGAATGCGTGGCTCTGCAGAGGAGTTGGTGACACCGCCATGACTTGCAGGCAGGCCTGCTGCTACCTCCTCTACTCCTACTACTCCATCCTCTTCCATAACCTCTTCCTCGGCTGAGTCCTCTTCTGCTTCTGCATCTTGCTCCACATCAATGGCACCCCCCCAGCTCCCCAGGTACTATTCAACATCCCGGATACGGCAGTGTCACGCCGTCTTGGGGTTGACTTGCCTGAAAGCGGAGAGTCACACCGCACCAGCACTCCTGTCTGCCCTGAACGCACAGGTGGATCAGTGGCTGACTCTGCACCAACTGGAGATCGGCAAAGTTGTTTCTGACAATGGAAGTAATTTGGTAGCGGCATTGAAATTGGGCAAGTTGACACATGTGCCGTGTATGGCACATGTGTGTAATCTGATTGTACAATGCTTTGTGCATAAGTACCCAGGCTTACAGGATGTCCTAAAGCAGGCCAGGAAGGTGTGTGGCCATTTCAGGCGTTCCTACACAGCCATGGCGCACTTGTCCGATATCCAGCGTCGAAACAACCTGCCAGTGAGGCGCTTGATTTGCGACAGCCCGACATGGTGGAATTCAACACTCCTAATGTTTGACTGCCTGCTCCAACAAGAAAAAGCTGTTAATGAGTATTTGTATGACCGGGGTGCTAGGACAGCCTCTGGGGAGCTGGGGATTTTTTTGCCAAATAACTGGACGCTCATGCGCAATGCCTGTAGGCTTATGCGTCCTTTTGAGGAGGTGAAAAACCTTGTCAGTCGCACCGAAGGCACCATCAGCGACATCATATCATTTGTTTTCTTCCTGGAGCGTGCCCTGCGAAGAGTGCTGGATCAGGCCGTAGATGAGCGTGAAGAGGAAGAGTTGTGGTGTCCATCACCACCAGAAACAGCCTTATCAGCATCGCTTGCTGGACCTGCGGCAACGCAGGAAGAGGATTGTGAGGAAGATGAGTCAGAGGAGGAATGTGGCTTTGAGGAGGAGGAGGAAGACCAAGCACAACAGGCATCCCAGGGTGCTCGTTGTTGTCACCTATCTGGTACCCGTGGTGTTGTACGTGGCTGGGGGGAAGAAGATACCCTCAGTGACATCAGTGAGGACGAGGAACGGGACATGATTGGCTCGGCATCCAACCTTGTGCAAATGGGGTCTTTCATGCTGTCATGCCTGTTGAGGGACCCTCGTATAAAAAAGCTGAAGGACAACGACCTGTACTGGGTGTCCACGCTACTAGACCCCCGGTATAATCATAAAGTGGCTGAAATTTTACCAAATTCCCGAAAGTCGGAAAGGATGGAGCATTTCAAAAATAAATTAAAAACTATGCTTTACACAGCATATAAGGGTGATGTCACAGCACAACGGGAATCTAACAGGGGAAGAGATGAAATTAATCCTCCTCCTCCTCACACGACCACGGTGGCAAGGACAGGACGCTTTCCTGACGTGTTGTTGATGGAGGACATGCGGACCTTTTTAACTCCTGTGCATCGCCAGAGCCTTTCGGGATCCAGCCTCAGAGAAAGACTCAACCGACAGGTAGCAGACTACCTAGCATTAACTGCGAATCTCGACACTCTGAGGAGCGATGGATCCCTTGGGGCCTAGTTATAAAGCCGTCAACCTCAAATACGCTGGAATTCCGCAGCGTATTTGTGGCGAGGCTGATTCGCCTAAGTTATCAAAGGCTAGAGACCGGCAAAAGTAGAATTTTGTGACGTAAACTTCGATCCGCCGGACTCAGTCCGACACAGATTGATTCTTACGTCACTCCAGATGTTCCGCACACAAGTGCGGCACAATCTGACTACTTTTGCTAGTTATAAAAAAAACTAGCAGGTACGCTCGGCACTTTTACGGCCCAGCGTACCTGGTTTTCAAACCGCCACCCTGGAGGCGGCGGATCCCATAGGAATCAATGGGAGTCTGACCATAGCGAAAGTACAAGTTCGCTGCTGACAGACATCCCATTGATTCCTATGGGAGCTGTCTACACCTAACACCCTAACATGTAACCTGAGTCTAAACACCACTAATCTGTCCCCCCTACACCACCGCAACTAAATAAAGTTATTACCCCCTAAACCGCCGCTCCCGGAGCCCACCGCAAGCCCACCGCCACCTACATTATACCTAGTAACCCCTATCCTGCCCCCCCTATACCGCCGCCCTCTATAATAAAGTTATTAACCCCTATCCTGCAGATCCCGTACCTCGCAGCAACTAAATAAATAGTTTAACCCCTAAACCGCCGCTCCCGGACCCTGCCACAACCTATATTAAATTTATTAACCCCTAATCTGCCCCCCCCTACACCGTCGCCACCTATAATACATTTATTAACCCCTATCCTGCCCCCCACTACACCGCCGCCACTGTAATAAATTTATTATCCTCTAAACCTTAGTCTAACACTAACCCTAAATATTAATTAAATAAATCTAAATAATATTTCTATTATGAACTAAATTAATCCTATTTAAAACTAAATACTTACCTTTAAAATAAACCCTAATATAGCTACAATATAAATAATAATTATATTGTAGCTATCTTAGGATTTATTTTTATTTTACAGGCAAATTTCAATTTATTTTAACTAGGTACAATAGCTATTAAATAGTTATTAACTATTTAATAGCTACCTAGCTAAAATAAAGAGAAATTAACCTGTAAAATTAAAACTAACCTAAGTTACTAATTACACCTAACACTACACTATACTTTAATAAATTATTCCTATTTAAAACTAAATACGTACCTGTAAAATAAACCCTAAGATAGCTACAATATAATTAATAATTACATTGTAGCTATTTTAGGATTTATATTTATTTTACAGGTAACTTTGTATTTATTTTAGCTAGTTAGAATAGTTATTAAATAGTTATTAACTATTTAATAACTACCTAGCTAAAAGAAATACAAAATTACCTGTAAAATAAATCCTAACCTAAGTTACAATTAAACCTAACACTACACTATCATTACATTAATTAAATAAATTAACTACAAATAACTACAATTAAATACAATTACATAAACTAACTAAAGTACAAAAAATAAAAAAAGCTGTTACAAAAAATAAAAAAAAATAAGTTACAAACATTTTAAAAATATTACAACAATTTTAAGCTACTTACACCTAATCTAAGCCCCCTAATAAAATAACAAACCCCCCCAAAATAAAAAATGCCCTACCCTAGTTCAAAGCTCTTTTATCTTACCAGCCCTTAAAAGGACCTTTTGTGGGGCATGCCCCAAAGATTTCAGCTCTTTTGACTGTAAAAGAAAAATACAACCCCCCAACATTAAAACCCACCACCCACATACCCCTAATCTAACCCAAACCCCCCTTAAAATAACCTAACACTAATCCCCTGAAGATCATCCTACCTTGAGTCGTCTTCACTCAGCCGAGCAGCGATGGAACCGAAGTGGACATCCAGAGCGGAAGAAGTTATCCTCCAAGCGGCGCTGAAGAAATCTTCCATCCGATGAAGTGATCCTCCAAGCGGCGCTGAAGAAGTCTTCGATCCGGGCGATTTCATCTTCCAAGAGGCGCTGAATAAGTCTTCTATCCGGGTGATGTCATCTTCCAAGCCGGGTCTTCAATCTTCATCCCGCCGACACGGAACATCCTTCTTTACCGACGGACTACCGACGAATGAAGGCTCCTTTAAGGGACGTCATCCAAGATGGCGTCCCTTCAATTCCGATTGGCTGATAGGATTCTATCAGCCAATCGGAATTAAGGTAGGAAAAATCTGATTGGCTGATTGAATCAGCCTATCAGATTCAAGTTCAATCCGATTGGCTGATCCAATCAGCCAATCAGATTGAGCTCGCATTCTATTGGCTGATCGGAACAGCCAATAGAATGCAAGCTCAATCTGATTGGCTGATCCAATCAGCCAATCAGATTGAACTTGAATCTGATTGGTTGATTCCATCAGCCAATCAGATTTTTCCTACCTTAATTCTGATTGGCTGATAGAATCCTATCAGCCAATCGGAATTTGAGGGACGCCATCTTGGATGACGTCCCTTAAAGGAACCTTCATTCTTCAGTTGGACGTCGGAAGAAGAGGATAGATCCGCGCTGGAGGTCTTCAAGATGGAGCCGTTTGTCATCGGATGGAGATAGAAGATGCCGCTTGGATCAAGATGGTTGCCGGTCCGGATCTCCTCTTCTTCCCAGATAGGATGAAGACTTTGGAGCCTCTTCTGGACCTCTTCAGCCGACGCTTGATAGAAGACTTCAGCCGGATTATGGATCGCCAGCCCCTGCTTGGGCTTGGATGAAGACTTCGGAGGCTTGGAACAAGACTTCGGAGGACGGATCGGTGAACCTGGCATGGTGAAGATAAGGTAGGAAGATCTTCAGGGGCTTAGTGTTAGGTTTATTTAAGGGGGGTTTGGGTTAGATTAGGGGTATGTGGGTGGTGGGTTGTAATTTTGGGGGGGTATTGTATGGTTTTTTTTACAGGCAAAAGAGCTGAATTATTTGGGGCATGCCCCGCAAATGGCCCTTTTCAGGGCTGGTAAGGTAAAAGAGCTTTGAACTTTTTAAATTTAGAATAGGATAGGGCATTTTTTTATTTTGGGGGTCTTTGTTATTTTATTAGGGGGTTTAGAGTAGGTGTAATTAGTTTAAAATATTTTTAATATTTTTCTAATGTTTGTAAATATTTTTTTATTTTTTGTAACTTAGTTCTTTTTTATTTTTTGTACTTTAGTTAGTTTATTTAATTGTAGTTATTTGTAGGTATTGTATTTAATTAATTTATTGATAGTGTAGTGTTAGGTTTAATTGTAACTTAGGTTAGGATTTATTTTACAGGTAATTTTGTAATTATTTTAACTATTTTAGCTATTAAATAGTTCTTAACTATTTAATAGCTATTGTACCTGGTTAAAATAAATACAAAGTTGCCTGTAAAATAAATATTAATCCTAAAATAGCTACAATATAATTATTAGTTATATTGTAGCTATATTAGGGTTTATTTTACAGGTAAGTATTTAGCTTTAAATAGGAATAATTTATTTAATAAGAGTTAATTTATTTCGTTAGATTTAAATTATATTTAATTTAGGGGGGTGTTAGTGTTAGTGTTAGACTTAGCTTTAGGGGTTAATGCATTTATTAGAGTAGCGGCGAGATCCTCTCGGCAGATTAGGGTTTAATTATTGAAGTTAGGTGTCGGCGATGTTAGGGAGGGCAGATTAGGGGTTAATACTATTTATTATAGGGTTAGTGAGGCGGATTAGGGGTTAATACATTTATTATAGTAGCGGTGAGGTGCGGTCGGCAGATTAGGGGTTAATAAGTGTAGGCAGGTGGAGGCGACATTGAGGGGGGCAGATTAGGGGTTAATAAATATAATATAGGGGTTGGCGGTGTTAGGGGCAGCAGATTAGGGGTTCATAGGGATAACGTAGCTTGCGGCGGCATGCGGACGGCAGATTAGGGGTTAAAAAATTTAATTAGAGTGGCGGCGATGTGGGGGGACCTCGGTTTAGGGGTACATAGGTAGTTTATGGGTGTTAGTGTACTTTAGAGCACAGTAGTTAAGAGCTTTATAAACCGGCGTTAGCCCAGAAAGCTCTTAACTACTGACTTTTTTCTGCGGCTGGAGTTTTGTCGTTAGATTTCTAACGCTCACTTCAGCCAAGACTCTAAATACCGGTGTTAGAAAGATCCCATTGAAAAGATAGGATACGCAAATGGCGTAGGGGGATCTGCGGTATGGAAAAGTCGCGGCTGCAAAGTGAGCGTTAGACCCTTTCCTGACTGACTCCAAATACCAGAGGGCGGCCAAAAGCAGTGTTAGGAGCCTTTAACGCTGTTTTTTTCGGCTACCGCCAAACTCTAAATCTAGGCCTAAGAGAATAAACACATTTGATTATAAAAGTAAATTGGAAAGTTGTTTAAAATGGCATGCCCTCAGTGTTCATCAAAATATTTCCACCGAATGAGATAGAGCACATGATCTTTCCATTTAGGAATTCAGAATTAGTACTGCTGGAGTTATGGTGATCTCCTTTGCTCATCCCCCAGCCTCCTTTTGCTTGTTTGTTTGTTTGTTTGTTTTGTTGTTGTTGTTGTTGTGCCAGGTCTTGCTTTACTCCTTATTGAATTCTTGATTTAGGACATAGGAAGGGGGAAGATGAAGGAGAAGGAGGGAGAGAGGAGAGAAGAGGTAAAGAATGAAAGAGATACTCATTTTCAAGTTGTCAGAAGATAAGACAAAGTATGATAGAATAATATAAGCTATAGTGTTAAGTGGTATCATTTTCCTCTTGGAATATGTATGAATAAAAACTGCATGAAATATATGATATTATTTTGTTGAAAAAGGGAAGGAAAGGGAAAAGAAATGAACAGGAAGGGGAAAGGGAAGGGAAAGGAAAGAAAAACTGAGGTTCATAAAAGCTTATTTTGTATTTTGCAGTTATATTTAATTTAGGCTTTGTTTACTTTCTTGTAAGTGTAAAATACTGCAGTTATTATTAATGTTATATTGTATTTATTGTTTCTTACTCATGTTATAAAACCTCAATAAAAATATACATAAAAAAAATAAATGGCCCTATCTGAATCATGAAGTTTAATTATGGTAAACTCTGTAAACCCAACACTTGTCTGCAGTTTTCTAACAGATTAACAAATCAACCAAATCTGAATGTTATTAGAACAGATTAACCCATTATGTGCTGCAATTGCTTTTCAATAATTAAACTCCACCCACTAATATTTATTTTTTGGGGGAGACAATCCATACTTGAGTCTGGAGAACACAGGGATGCCTCTACCATTATGTTAACAAAATCTCAATTGTTTGGCTTCAGCAGAAATGATAAGACTGCTAATTGCAAATTAGGCACAGAAATGCGAAGGCGTGTGAAGCCTGTGCACATTTTTAAGGAATGGAAAATTCACAGGTTTCAGGCTTAAATTACAGGAAAATGGGGAAATATATACTAAAAGTATACTGCAGTGCAAAGGTGTTTTACTATGCATAATTAAACATTTTAATATTTTCAAAGTGTTTGCTGTCCCTTTAAATATAATAATAATAATGTATTAATGCTACTAGTACTGCATGAAACCAATGCTTTTGTTCTTAAAGGGTCAGTAAACAAAATGTATTTAACACATTACAGTAAATACCTATCTCTGACTGCATAGTAATTACAACTAGTAAAGTTAAACGTACATGCCGGCAATCAGAAATATGTATTTCATGTTTATTTTCTTACACTTTACTGTCACTTTAACAACAGTTTTCCTATAGAGTTCTGTACTTGGAAGTCAGCATCAAGGTATATTGTTTAAAGTTAAACATAAAAAATGTAGACAATTTTGTATTTTTTCCAACTTAGATCTCCTATAATAAATATAAATCTTTAACAGCAGACCAAAAATGACAAAATCAGATATTTTTGCATGAATGTGTAAAGCCACACCCACAAGTACATCCATACCATGCCCACAAACACACCCATATCACACCCACAAGCACACCCACACCACCCCCACTAGCACACACATTCCACACCCACAAGCACACCCACACCACACCCACAAGCACATCCATACCACACCCACAAGCACACCCCAACCACACCCACACGCACATCCATATCACACCCATAAGCACACCCATACCACCCCCACAAGCACATCCATACCACCCCCACAAGCACATCCATACCATACCCACAAGCAGACCCATACTACACCAACAAGCCCACCCATACCATCCATACCACGCTCACAAACACACCCATACCACACCCACAGGCAAACACACACCACTACCACAAGCACACCCATACCACTCCCACTAGCACACCCATACCACTCCCACAAGCAGACCCATACCACACCCACAAGCACACCCATACCAGTCCCACAAGCACACCAATACTACACACACAAGCACACCCATACCACAAGCACACATATACCACATCCACAAGCACACCAATTTCACACCCACAAGCACATCCATATCACACCCATAACCACTCCCATAAGCACACCCATAGCACACCCACAAGAACACCCATATCACAACCATAAGCACACCCATACCACTCCAACAAGCACACCAATACCACACCCACAAGCACACCCATACCAGTCCCACAAGCACACCAATACTACACACACAAGCACACCCATACCACAAGCACACATATACCACATCCACAAGCACACCAATTTCACACCCACAAGCACATCCATATCACACCCATAACCACTCCCATAAGCACACCCATAGCACACCCACAAGAACACCCATATCACACCCATAAACACACCCATACCACACCCACAAGCACACCAATACCACACCCACAAGCACACCCATACCACTCCAACAAGCATACTCATACCACAGCCATACCACACCCAATACATTGCGGCTTAACAAGTGTCCAGGTAAAAAACCCTAGCAAGAGAGAGGCAATGCAATACTGGCCTATAGCTGAACACAGCCTGTGAGATAATTACAAGAATATATGCCTGAATTGCCAGAAATCCCCAGTCATGTTCAATTATATACATTTTACAGTTTTGCAGGGTTTATGCAGTAATAAAAGGCTCTAACACTTTTTTGCATGTTATGACTCTTTAATGAATGATTACAGAGTGATATATACAGCATTATAATTACGCAAACAATAAGGGGCTGAAGGGAACTGCATGTGAGTGACCAACTGAAGTATATCAGCTTTACACATTTGATCTACAGAACAGGTTGGCTTGTGAACTTATATATGGGGAACTGCTAAAATAAAAAGGTGAGGGATCTGAGGTGAAATATTAGTGAAATTTGTTATTGTAGCAGAACTTATAAATTACCCACACTGTGCTAGATTGTCATAGATTAGGAATTTAACCTACCGTCCTTTCTGCATCTTCCCAGGACCTTAAAATATTCCCTATTTTGGGCAGTTCCATGCCCAACTCTGTCTAGTTTATGCCTGGATCTAACACCAATGTGATGTCATTCCTCCCCTGATTTAACACCACCCCCACCCCCAGATGTGCCTTACTAATCTCCAAGCCTCTCCATCCTTAATAGTCTGTGGGCATTGTTTGCATTTGTGGTGTAGGTCTGTGTTTCTGAAGAGTGGTCCTCAAGAACCCCCACCAGTCCATGTTTTCATTATAGCTGAACAAGAGCACAGGGGAAAATAATCATCTGATCAGTAACCGTGGTTACTAACCTGCTCTCACCCATCAGCTGATTATTTCACCTGTGCACTGGTTCAGCTATAATGAAAACCAGGATTGTTGGGGGTACAATGGTGTAGGTAAATATCACTAAGCAAGTGGAACACTGAAAGCTTAAGGCAAGACTGACAGCGCAAGGAAAGGAGTTCTACAGAACTGGTACAGCTTTTAGAAAAGTCCTGGGATCAGAATGTGAGGAAATTAACCATGAAAGAGGAGAATAGAATTAGGTCTTGAGTGTGGGGCAGAAAATTTACTGTCAGATAACAGAAGGTGTGGTGTCATTGAGGGCCTTGTGTACAAGGGTTAAGATTTTCAATTTTATTCTAGAGGCGAAGTGAAGCCAATGTAGGGATAAAAAGAGAGTTGCAGCAGATGAGGAATAATGTGTAAAAAGATGAGACTGGCATGATAAATTTTAGAGGGGGCAGGCAGTGAATAGGAGACCAGATAGGATGAATTTGCAATTATTTATGGGATAAAGTGAGTATATTAGAATCTTAGCTTGGCCTTGTGTGAGGAAGATTGCTGAAGAAGACTATTGCTGGAGATATTTTTAGGTTGAAAGCAATATTATACGACTAAGGTCTAATGTCATGTTAGCATTCGTTTAAATTTACACACATTTAACTTAAAGAAACGAAATGGATGCAAAACTTAAGTTATTTAAATGGTTGTAAACCCTTAATTATATCAATTATCAGAGATTACTATTATTATTATTATTATTATTATTATTATTATCGGTTATTTATAGAGCACCAAAACTAGGGGAGAGTCTTGTGGAGCAAGGCAGAGAGTTCAACAAGATGGGAGCCAGTCTGGAGAAGTCCTGTAAACAGGAGTGTGCAGAGGTAACAAGAGAGGAGGAGAGGAGGAGTTCATCAGCAGAGCGAAGGGATGGGAGGGAGAGTATCTGGAGACAAGGTCTGAGATATAGGGGGGGAGCAGTGCAGTTGAGGGCTTTGTATGTCATTATCAGAGTGAGAATTATGTGTTTAATCCTAGAGGCAGAAGGAAGCCAGTGAAGGGATTGGCAGAGAGGTGCAGCAGATGAAAAGCAACGTGCAAGGAAGATGAGCCTGTCAGAGGCATTCATTATGGATTGTAAAGGAGCTAGGCGGCAGCTGGGGAGATCAGAGAGGATAGAGTTGCAGTAATCGAGGCAGGAAAGGATGAGAGAGTGGATTTAAATCTTAGTTGTGTCTTGTGTAAGGAAGTGTCTAATTTTAGAGATGGTTTTAAGGTGGAAGCGGCAGGCTTTAGCCAAGGACTGAATGTGAGGAGAGAAGGAAAGGTCCGAGTCAAGTGTGACCCCAAGACATCGGGCATGCAGGGTATGGATAATGATGGAGTTCTCAACAGTTATAGAGAGACTGGGGGTGGAGATTTTGGAAGAAGGGAGCTCAGTTTTAGAGATATTTAGCTTGAGGTAGTAAGTGGACATCCAGGAAGAGATGTGAGAAAGACAGTTAGTGACACAGGTTAGCAAGGAAGGAGATAGGTCTGGTACAGAGAAGTAGATTTCGGTGTTGTTGGAGTACAAATTAAATTTTAAATTGTGGGACTTTATTAGGGAATCTAATGACGACGTGTAGATTGAGAAGAGAAGTGGACCGAGGACAGAGACTTGTGGTAACCCAAAAGAAAGTGGTGACGGGGCAGAGAAGGCATCAGAGAAGGCTACACTAAAGGTACGGTTTGACAGGTATCATTATCATTATCAATGATGGGTTAAACATATAAATAAGGTCCTACTTGAGAGCCAAAAGAATTGCAGCCCCAAGCAGGTAATTGCTTTAAACCAAATCAGGAGCAAATTCTGTTTTACTGCTTGAGAACTACAGTTTCAGTTTCAAAGCAGGAGTTTTCCTATGTGTTTAACCCATTTGTTGGTATAAACACACAGTTTAGCTGGTATCAGTAATACAAAAATTAAATGCTCAAAGAATAAGTTGATGTAATTTTGTGCATCACAATCAGTGGGGGGTTCAGGAAACCTCATTATTGGTTAGATTACAAGTGAACCTCAAAATATCGCTTTCGGGAAAGCAATATTTGTGCTCCAAGTTAGGTGCAATGTGAACACGACCTCGCGTTTGTATTGCATGGAAGCTTTGCACTCACAAGAGCAAGCTTCTATAGGCTTCAATGGGAGCCTTGTTCTTATGCCATGAGACACGACAGTGAACCTAGCGCGGTGAAGGGGGTAAGCTGTGTAGCGATGGTCAGCAAATTGAAATATATATTATATGAATATTTACATATATATTTACGTGTTTATATACACATAGCAATGCATAAATATATATGTATATAAGCATATACATATATTTATAGAGAACACACAGTTCCGCATAGAACACAATGTAAAGGCATTTAAAAAGATGCTACAATTTTTTATTTTAAAAAGGACCTCAGATTTTATTTTGGGGACATTATAAAAATTAACCAGGGGTCTGACCTCTGGTTAACTTTTTGAGCGCTAATTTCTACCTCTAGATTGCAGTAGCAATAACCAGCCACATGATGTAATTATTTATCACGTGCCCGTAAACAGGTGAATTTGCCATTTTACAGGTGTGCGATAAATTAGCGCTCCACTTGTATTCTAGCCCTATAGGGGGCAACGACTCCTTGGTTTATTCACGTGTTTTCCACGGTAGGGACAGGGTGGGTAGAGAAGTAGTTATAAGTGTTCCATAGGCCGGGACAGGTCAGGGGTGAAGTCAAAGGTGTTCTTAGAACCGAGCCAGATGGCCCATGGGTGTGGTTAGGGAGTTATGGATCATGGTTTGCCTAAAAGGAAAATATCAGAGGGGCGGGGGAATTTTACCCTCCTCCTCAGCCCAATGAGGGTTCAAAATATAAAATTGTGGGTGTTTTTCACTTTCTTCTTCCTAGAAACATCACTGATAAAGGGAAATAAAAGACAAAACTAAACTTTCATTTTTAGATGTTTAGATAGCATATGCAACATTAGGAAACTGTTCAATTTACTACTATTATTAAATGTACTTAATTCTCTTGATGTCCTTTGTTAAAAAGCATACCTAGGTAGGCTGAGGAGCAGCAATACACTACTGAGAGCTAGCTAGTGATTGGTAGCTACACACACACGCCTCTTGTCATTGACTCACATAGATGTGTTCAGCTAGCTCCCAGTAATGCATTTCTGCTCAGTAGATCACTTTTTAGTGGTTAAACAAATAGTTATATACAAACAATAGTTTAATATAAAAATGTTCTAATCCATTAGATCATTTTCTTACGCACTTGTATGTCCCTTTAATAATTTTTCATACAAAAAAATAATTTCATATATTTATTATAGATTAAACGTTTTCCCTTTAATGTCCCCTTAATTACTCCAGTTTTTTAGTAAATTGCTTTCTGCTAAAACCCTGTAGTGCGGCAGCTAGTGATGCTAGCGTCAGTCTGGTGCCGAGGATCAGCCGTTGTACAGCATATTTTCATGCAGTATTTTCCTTGTTATTGAGTTGTGTGGCCGCTGAAGTGATAAAATAGTGTCGGTGTTTAAGCTCTCGTCATTTTTAGCCCTATGGCCGTGCTTACTGGAGCTGAAATGAAATGCACCACATCATATACCTCAAAGCCTCTAAATCCCAGCAAGAGGAGATTGCCTGACTGAGCCCACAAGTCATGGGAGCTTCAATCACAAGTTATCTGTTTGTTGGTGATTCATTAGAGGGATATTCTTGTGTAATAATAAAATGCTTCAATTCCATAGAGAATTGTATTATTCATCAAGTACGTGCTGCTGATATGTGTTTAACCTCTGCAAAGGAATCCAGGCTACAATGCATTGCTGTACCTGAGAGAAGGGCCAATCAGGAGTGGCATACATATGTATCTGTCTATCAACCTATGAGCTGCTAAGGAGAGGCATGAGTGCATGTGGGGTGCCTTACTTGAACTATGGCCTAGATTTGGAGTTTGGCGGTAGCCGTGAAAACCAGCGTTAGAGGCTCCTAACGCTGGTTTTAGGCTACCTCCGGTATTTGGAGTCATTAAAAAAAGGCTCTAACGCTCACTTTTCAGCCGCGACTTTTCCATACCGCAGATCCCCTTACGTAAATTGCGTATCCTATCTTTTCAATGGGATTTTTCTAACTCCGGTATTTAGAGTCGTGTCTGAAGTGAGCGTTAGAATTCTAACGACAAAACTCCAGCCGCAGAAAAAAGTCAGAAGTTAAGAGCTTTCTGGGCTAACGCCGGTTCATAAAGCTCTTAACTACTGTACTCTAAAGTACACTAACACCTATAAACTACCTATGTACCCCTAAACCGAGGTCCCCCCACATCGCCGCCACTCGATTAAATTTTTTTAACCCCTAATCTGCCGACCGCCACCTACGATATACTTATGTACCCCTAATCTGCTGCCCCTAACACCGCCGACCCCTATATTATATTTATTAACCCCTAACCTGCCCACCACAACGTCGCAGCCAGCTACCTACAATAATTAACCCCTAATCTGTGGACCGCAAAGCGCCGCCACCTACGTTATACTTATGTACCCCTAATCTGCTGCCCCTAACACCGCCGACCCCTATATTATATTTATTAACCCCTAATCTGCCCCCCTCAACGTCGCCCCCACCTGCCTACACTTATTAACCCCTAATCTGCCGAGCGGACCGCACCGCTATTATTATAAAGTTATTAACCCCTAATCTGCCTCACTAACCCTATAATAAATAGTATTAACCCCTAATCTGCCCTCCCTAACATCGCCGACACCTAACTTCAAACATTAACCCCTAATCTGCCGACTGGAGCTCACCGCTATTCTAATAAATGTATTAACCCCTAAAGCTAAGTCTAACACTAACACCCCCTAAATTAAATATAATTTTAATCTAACGAAATTAATTAACTCTTATTAAATAAATTATTCCTATTTAAAGCTAAATACTTACCTGTAAAATAAATCCTAATATAGATACAATATAAATTATAATTATATTATAGCTATTTTAGGATTAATATTTATTTTACAGGTAACTTTGTATTTATTTTAACCAGGTACAATAGCTATTAAATAGTTAAGAACTATTTAATAGCTAAAATAGTTAAAATAATTAAAATTTACCTGTAAAATAAATCCTAACCTAAGTTACAATTAAACCTAACTCTACACTATCAATAAATTAATTAAATAAAATACCTACAATTACCTACAATTAAACCTAACACTACACTATCAATAAATTAATTAAATACAATACCTACAAATAACTACAATGAAATAAACTTACTAAAGTACAAAAAATAAAAAAGAACTAAGTTGCAAAAAAATAAAAAAATATTTACAAACATAAGAAAAATATTACAACAATTTTAAACTAATTACACCTACTCTAAGCCCCCTAATAAAATAACAAAGACCCCCAAAATTAAAAAATGCCCTACCCTATTCTAGATTACTAAAGTTCAAAGCTCTTTTACCTTACCAGCCCTGAACAGGGCTCTTTGCGGGGCATGCCCCAAGAAGTTCAGCTCTTTTGCCTGTAAAAAAACCATACAATACCCCCCCCCAACATTACAACCCACCACCCACATAACCCTAATCTAACCCAAACCCCCCTTAAATAAACCTAACACTAAGCCCCTGAAGATCTCCCTACCTTGAGTCGTCTTCACCCAGCCGAGCCAAATTCTTCATCCAAGCGGAGCAAGAAGAGGTCCTCCACCCGGTAGAAGTCTTCATCCAAGTGGGGCAGAAGAGGTCTTCCATCCGATTGAAGTCTTCATCCAAGCGGGATCTTCTATCGTCATCCATCCGGAGCGGAGCGGCAGGATCCTGAAGACCTCCGACGCGGAACATCCATCCTGGCCGACGACTGAACGACGAATGACGGTTCCTTTAAATGACGTCATCCAAGATGGCGTCCCTCAAATTCCGATTGGCTGATAGGATTCTATCAGCCAATCGGAATTAAGGTAGGAATATTCTGATTGGCTGATGGAATCAGCCAATCAGAATCAAGTTCAATCCGATTGGCTGATTGGATCAGCCAATCGGATTGAACTTGATTCTGATTGGCTGATTCCATCAGCCAATCAGAATATTCCTACCTTAATTCCGATTGGCTGATAGAATCCTATCAGCCAATCGGAATTCGAGGGACGCCATCTTGGATGACGTCATTTAAAGGAACCGTCATTCGGCTAGTAGGCGTCGGGAGAAGAGGATGTTCCGCGTCGGATGAAAGATGATGGCTCCCGAAGAAAGAAGATTGAAGATGCCGTTGATAGAAGACTTCATCCGGATCATGGACCTCTTCAGCTCCCGCTTGGATGAAGACTTCAGCCGGATCATGGACCTCTTCAGCTCCCGCTTGGATGATGACTTCAGCCGGATCATGGACCTCTTCAGCCCCCCGCTTGGGCTTGGATCAGGACATCGGAGGAGCTCTTCTGGATTGATCGGTGAACCTGGTATGGTGAAGATAAGGTAGGAAGATCTTCAGGGGCTTAGTGTTAGGTTTATTTAAGGGGGGTTTGGGTTAGATAAGGGGTATGTGGGTGGTGGGTTGTAATGTTGGGGGGGGTGGTATTGTATGCTTTTTTTTACAGGCAAAAGAGCTGAACTTCTTGGGGCATGCCCCGCAAAGGGCCCTGTTCAGGGCTGGTAAGGTAAAAGAGCTTTGAACTTTAGTAATTTAGAATAGGGTAGGGCATTTTTTTATTTTGGGGGGCTTTGTTATTTTATTAGGGGGCTTAGAGTAGGTGTAATTAGTTTAAAATTGTTGTAATATTTTTCTTATGTTTGTAAATATTTTTTTATTTTTTGTAACTTAGTTCTTTTTTATTTTTTGTACTTTAGATAGTTTATTTCATTGTAGTTATTTGTAGGTATTGTATTTAATTTATTTATTGATAGTGTAGTGTTAGGTTTAATTGTAGATAATTATAGGTATTTTATTTAATTAATTTATTGATAGTGTAGTGTTAGGTTTAATTGTAACTTAGGTTAGGATTTATTTTACAGGTAATTTTGTAATTATTTTAACTATTTTAGCTATTAAATAGTTCTTAACTATTTAATAGCTATTGTACCTGGTTAAAATAAATACAAAGTCACCTGTAAAATAAATATTAATCCTAAAATAGCTATAATATAATTATAATTTATATTGTAGCTATATTAGGATTTATTTTACAGGTAAGTATTTATCTTTAAATAGGAATAATTTATTTAATAAGAGTTAATTAATTTCGTTAGATTAAAATTATATTTAATTTAGGGGGCTGTTAGTGTTAGGGTTAGACTTAGCTTTAGGGGTTAATACATTTATTAGAATAGCGGTGAGCTCCAGTCGGCAGATTAGGGGTTAATAATTGAAGTTAGGTGTCGGCGATGTTAGGGAGGGCAGATTAGGGGTTAATACTATTTATTATAGGGTTAGTGAGGCGGATTAGGGGTTAATAACTTTATTATGATAGCGGTGCGGTCCGGTCGGCAGATTAGGGGTTAATAAGCGTAGGCAGGTGGAGGCGACGTTGTGGGGGGCAGATTAGGGGTTAATAAATATAATATAGGGGTCGGCTGTGTTAGGGGCAGCAGATTAGGGGTACATAAGGATAATGTAAGTAGCGACGGTTTACGGAGCGGCAGATTAGGGGTTAAAAATAATATGCAGGGGTCAGCGATAGCGGGGGCGGCAGATTAGGCGTTAATAAGTGTAAGGCTAGGGGTGTTTAGACTCGGGGTACATGTTAGGGTGTTAGGTGCAGACGTAGGAAGTGTTTCCCCATAGCAAACAATGGGGCTGCGTTAGGAGCTGAACGCGGCTTTTTTGCAGGTGTTAGGTTTTTTTTCAGCTCAAACAGCCCCATTGTTTCCTATGGGGGAATCGTGCACGAGCACGTTTTTGAGGCTGGCCGCGTCCGTAAGCAACTCTGGTATCGAGAGTTGAAGCTGCGTTAAATATGCTCTACGCTCCTTTTTTGGAGCCTAACGCAGCCTTTATGTGGACTCTCAATACCAGAGTTATTTTTATGGTGCGGCCAGAAAAAAGCCGGCGTTAGCTACGCGGGTCCTTACCGACAAAACTCTAAATCTAGCCGTATGTGTTTTATTTGTATTACTCATATTTGTATTACTCATGGGGTCATTAAAAATGTGTTTGATAACAATGCTATTTCCTATGGGGAACATTTAAAGGGTAGCAAAGAAGCAGAAAACAGTTTAACATTGTAGCTAGAGCTATTGCTACAAGCCAACAGCAATATAAACAAATGTTTTTTTGTTGTTTTTTAACAGGGTCAGAATTGGCCATGAACAAACATGAAGCTTACATGTTTATTGGCTGACACATAAGCCAATCAGCAGACAAGGGCTTGATTGTTATTGAATAATGTAAATGTAAAGGTTCTAACTGTTTGAATGAATCATCAAACATGTTTTTGTTGCATGCTTTTGTTTGTTTATTGACTCATTAAAAAGGCCATTTTATAGTTTTCTAATGCAAAAAATAGCAAAAATTCATTAATTGTATCATTCATCTGAAAACATATATGTCTACTTTATAACACTGCAGAGGTGTCAAATAACCTCTGTAATGCAAAAACAAAATATATGCTTACCTAATAAATGTCTTTCTTTCTGGATATGGAGAGTCCCCAACGTCATTCAATTACTAGTGGCAATATCACTCCTGGCCAACAGGAGGAGGCAAAGAGCACCACAGCAAAGCTGTTAAAGGGACACTGAACCCAATGTTTTTCTTTTGTGATTCAGATAGAGCAGGCAATGTTAAGCAACTTTCTAATTTACTCCTATTATCAAATTTTCTTCATTCTCTTGATATCTTTATTTGAAATGCAAGAATGTAAGTTTAGAAGCCGGCCCATTTTTTGTGAACAACCTGGGTTGTCCTTGCTGATTGGTGGATAAATTAATTCACCAATAAAAAAGTTCTACCCATAGTTCTAAACCAAAAAAAAAGAAGCTTAGATGCCTTCTTTCTCAAATAAAGATAGCAGGAGAACGAAGAAAAATTGATAATAGGAGTAAATTAGAAAGTTGCTTAAAATTGCATGCTCTATCTGAATCACGAAAGAAAAAAATTGAGTTAAGTGTCCCTTTAAGTGTCACACCCCTACCCATAATCCCCAGTCATTTGACCGAAGGGAAATGGAAAAGGTGTAGAGGTGCCTAAGGTTTAGTAAAAAATAACTGTCTTAATAAAGGGTGGAGTCATGGACTCTCCATATCCGGAAAGAAAGAAATTGATCAGGTAAGCATGAATTTTGTTTTCTTTCCTAAGATATGGAGAGTCCACAATTTCATTCAATTACCAGTGGGAAACAATACCCAAGCTAGGGGACACAGAATGAACAGGAAGGGAGAACAAGACAGGCAAATCTAAACAGAAGGCACCAACGCTTGAAGAAACTTTCTCCCAAAAGAGGCCTTAGCCGAGGCAAAATATCACATTTGCAAAATATGGAAAAAGTATGCAGAGAGGATCAAGTTGCAGCCTTGCAAATCTGTTCCACAGAAGCTTCATTTTTGAAAGCTCAAGAAGAGGAGACAGCCCTAGTGGAATAAGCTGTAATTCTCTCAGGAGGCTTCAGTCCAGCAGTCTAATAAGCAAAATGAATCATACTTCTCAACCAGAGGGAAAGAGAAGTAGAAGTAGCCTTCTGACCCTTATGCTTTCCTGAGAAACAAACAAACAGGGCAGAAGACTGTCGAAAATCCTTAGTCGCCTGTAGGTAGAATTTTAGAGCACGCACAACATCCAAGTCGTGCAACAGACGTTCCTTATGAGAAGAAGGATTGGAACAGAGAGAAGGAACATCAATTTCCTGATTAATATTTCTATCCGAAGCCACTTTAGGAAGAAACACCAATTTATTACGAAGAACTGCCTCATTCGCATAAAAGATAAAGTTAGGCAAATCACACTGCAAAGCCGAGAGTTCTGAGACAAAACCTTCCAAGATAGCAACTTAATATCTATGGAATGCATTGGCTCAAACGGAGCCTGCTGCAAAACTTTAAAAACAAGATTAAGCCTCCAAGGAGGAATAACAGGTTTAAACACAGGACTGATTCTGACCAGGGCCTGACAAAAATATTGAACATCTGGCACATCCACCAGACGCTTGTGTAACAAAATAGATAATGCAGAAATGTGACCTTTCAGAGAACTGATTGACAATCCTTTCTCCAGACCTTCCTGGAGAAAAGACAAAATTCTAGGAATCCTGACCCTACTCCAAGAATAGCCCTTAGATTCACACCAATAAAGGTATTTATGCCATAGTTTATGGTAAATTTTTCGAGTAACAGGCTTGACCGACTCAGAAAATCCATGCTTACACAGAACTAAATGTTCAATCTCCAAGCAGTCAGCTTCAGAGAAATGAGATTTGGATGGAGGAATGGACCCTGCGTTAGAAGGTCCTTACTCAGAGGCAACCTCCAAGGCGGCCGAGATGACATCTTCACAAGGGCTGCATACCAGATCCTGCGAGGCCATGCAGGAGCTATTAGAATTACTGATGCTCTCTCTTGTTTGATACAAGCAATAACTCGTGGAAGGAGCGCAAACAGAGGAAACAGGTATGCTAGACCGAAATCCCAAGGAACTGCCAGGGCATCTATCAGAGCAGCCTGAGTATCTCTTGACCTTGAACCATACCTTGGATGCTTAGTGATTTGCCGAGATTCCATCGGATCCAACTCCGGCACCCCCCATTTGAGGGTTAACCTGGAGAACAACTCCGGATGGAGAGCCCACACACCTGGATGAAATGCCTGTCTGCTCAAGAAATCCACTTCCTAGTTTTTCACTCCAGGAATGTAGATGGCAGATAGACAACAATTGTGAGCTTCCGCCCACTGAATAATCCGTGCCACCTCCTTCATGGCTAAGGAACTCTGAGTTCCTCCCTGGTGGTTGATGTAAGCCACTGAGGTGATGTTGTCCGACTGAAACTTGATAAACTGGGCTAAAGACAATTGAGGCCAAGCCATCAGAGCATTGTAAATTGCTCTCAACTCCAAGTTGTTTATTGGGAGAGCAAACTCCTCCTGAGTCCATAGTCCCTGCGCCTTTAACGAGTCCCAGACTTCTCCCCAGCCTAGCAGGCTGGCGTCTGTGGTCACAATCACCCAGGAAGGACTCTGGAAGAATGTGCCCTGAGACAGATGCTCCTGAGCAAGCCACAAAGGGAATCATGTCCATAGAAGTGACCATCAGACCAATTACCTGCACACATTGAGCTACTGACAGCCGAACAGTAGACTGAATAGAGAGGCAAGAGGAAAGAATCTTGGATTTCTGACCTCTGTCAGAAAATTTTTCAAAGATAAGGAAGCTATTATGGTTCCTAAGAAAACCACCCTTGTAGCTGGAACAAGGGAACTCTTCTCTAAATTTATTTTCCATCCATCCAAGATCTCTGTATGAGAGTTTGCTTGTTGAAAAGATAGCTCCTGAACCAATATGTCGTCCAGGTAGGGTGCCACTGCATTTCCCCGAGACCTGATCACTGCCAAGAGAGCCCCCAGAACCTTTGAGAAAATTCTGGGAGCTTTGGCAAGGCCAAACGGAAGAGCCACAAACTGAAAGTGTCTAGAAAGGGGAATCTCAGGAACTTGTAATGATCCCTGTGGATGGGCGCATGAAGATACGCATCCTTCAGGTCTATGGTCATCATGAACTGACCCTCTTGGACCAAAGCAAGAATGGAACGCATGGTTTCAATTTTGAAGGACAGTACCCTGAGAAATTTGTTGAGACAATTTAGGTCTAAAATGGGTCAAAAGGTTCCCTCTTTTTTGGGAACCACAAACAAATTTGAATAGAATCCTAGACCCTGTTGGCTTACTGGAACTAGAAATATCACTCCCAGGGAGGAAGGTTCCTGAACACAGTTCAAGAATTCCTCTCTTTTTACCTGGTCTGCAGATAATCTTGAGAGGAGGAATCTGCCCCTGGGAAAGAAAGTTTTGAATTCTATTTTGTAACCCTGAGATACTATGTCCACAGACCAAGGATCTGGGACATCTCATATCCACGTTTGACAAAACAGCGAAAGTCTGCCCCCACTTGATCCGATCCCAGATCGGGGGCCCACCCTTCATGCTTACTTTGACTCAGCTGAGGGTTTCTTTTATTGCTTCCCCTAATTCCAAAATTGATTGGGCTTCCAAGAAGACTGTTCCTGCTTGGAAGAGGGAGAAGAAGATTTTGACCTTTGAAGTTACGAAAGGAACGAAAATTACTTTGACATCCATTAGGTCTGTTCTTCTTGTCTTGTGGTAGAAAAGACGCTTTTTCACCTGTAATATCAGAAATTATTTCTGCCAGACCAGGTCCAAACAAGGTCTTACCCTTGTAAGGAAGCGCCAGAAGCTTGGAATTGGAGGTAACATCAGCTGACCAAGATTTTAGCCACAAAGCCCTAAGGCTAAGACAGTGAAGCCAGAGATCTTGGCTCCCAGTCTAATATCTTGCATGTTAGCATCAGAAATAAAGGAATTGGCTAGTTTTAGAGCCTTAATCCTATCTTGGATCTCCTTCAATGGAGTCTCTACTAAAATTGATTCAGACAAGGCATTGCACAAATAAGATGCTGCACTTGCTACTGTGGCAATATGAGGGAGGGCAACCTTCGTAGCAATAGGTGGTACAGAAACCTTACTATTTGAATGTCTAATTTTCCTCTTGCATTTTCCCAGCATAGGAAAAGCAGATAATGCCGCAGACACCGCAGTAGATACCTGTGCAGCAAAATCTGCAGGCAAATAAACTCCTCCAGGAGGCTGAGATGAACTGCAGGGCACTGTTTGTGATGCCATAGAGGCTTGGGACGTTTGAGGAGAAAGCAGTGGCCTTACCTGAAAAGCATTATTCTAGAGACATTGGGCTCAGAGGGCAACAATTTATCTTTATATTGAAGTGTTCTAGCTAAGCATGCAGCACAGAATTGCATAGGCAAAACAATTTGTGCCTCAAAGCATAACAAGCATTTGTCAAAAGACACATGGAGGCCAATTTAACAAAGGTCTTGCGGACCTGATCTCACAAGAGCTGCTGGTGCAATGCCGCCCCCTGCAGACTCACGACCAATGGGCCGCCAGAAGGGAGGTGTCAATTTTTTTAAATACACTGTCACTTTAAGAATTTTTAATACCACAGACGCTTAACAATATGCAAAAATTCTTTAAAATAATAAACCAATCAGGCCCCCTAAACCTCAGACAGGCTGAGGTGCCTTACCTTAATACCTATACACAATTTGGCTGCAGGAAGTCTCTAAAACAATCATATAGCGGATTGACACTGAAGAGACTGAAATTCAAACTCTCAAGCAGTCTGTCAGTTAGCCTGTTCTAGCTAAGCAAGCAGTGTGTCAGTTAGCCTGTTCTAGCTAAGCAAGCAGTCTGTCAGTTAGCCTGTTCTAGCTAAGCAAGCAGTCTGTCAGTTAGCCTGTTCTAGCTAAGCAAGCAGTATGTCAGTTAGCCTGTTCTAGCTAAGCAAGCAGTCTGTCAGTTAGCCTGTTCTAGCTAAGCAAGCAGTCTGTCAGTTAGCCTGTTCTAGCTAAGCAAGCAGTGTGTCAGTTAGCCTGTTCTAGCTAAGCAAGCAGTCTGTCTGTTAGCCTGTTCTAGCTAAGCAAGCAGTGTGTCAGTTAGCCTGTTCTAGCTAAGCAAGCAGTGTGTCAGTTAGCCTGTTCTAGCTAAGCAAGCAGTTTGTCAGTTAGCCTGTTCTAGCTAAGCAAGCAGTCTGTCAGTTAGCCTGTTCTAGCTAAGCAAGCAGTTTGTCAGTTAGCCTGTTCTAGCTAAGCAAGCAGTCTGTCAGTTAGCCTGTTCTAGCTAAGCAAGCAGTCTGTCAGTTAGCCTGTTCTAGCTAAGCAAGCAGTATGTCAGTTAGCCTGTTCTAGCTAAGCAAGCAGTATGTCAGTTAGCCTGTTCTAGCTAAGCAAGCAGTGTGTCAGTTAGCCTGTTCTAGCTAAGCAAGCAGTATGTCAGTTAGCCTGTTCTAGCTAAGCAAGCAGTGTGTCAGTTAGCCTGTTCTAGCAAAGCAAGCAGTATGTCAGTTAGCCTGTTCTAGCTAAGCAAGCAGTGTGTCAGTTAGCCTGTTCTAGCTAAGCAAGCAGTCTGTCAGTTAGCCTGTTCTAGCTAAGCAAGCAGTGTGTCAGTTAGCCTGTTCTAGCTAAGCAAGCAGTCTGTCAGTTAGCCTGTTCTAGCTAAGCAAGCAGTGTGTCAGTTAGCCTGTTCTAGCTAAGCAAGCAGTCTGTCAGTTAGCCTGTTCTAGCTAAGCAAGCAGTCTGTCAGTTAGCCTGTTCTAGCTAAGCAAGCAGTATGTCAGTTAGCCTGTTCTAGCTAAGCAAGCAGTATGTCAGTTATCCTGTTCTAGCTAAGCAAGCAGTGTGTCAGTTAGCCTGTTCTAGCTAAGCAAGCAGTATGTCAGTTAGCCTGTTCTAGCTAAGCAAGCAGTGTGTCAGTTAGCCTGTTCTAGCTAAGCAAGCAGTCTGTCAGTTAGCCTGTTCTAGCTAAGCAAGCAGTGTGTCAGTTAGCCTGTTCTAGCTAAGCAAGCAGTCTGTCAGTTAGCCTGTTCTAGCTAAGCAAGCAGTGTGTCAGTTAGCCTGTTCTAGCTAAGCAAGCAGTCTGTCAGTTAGCCTGTTCTAGCTAAGCAAGCAGTCTGTCAGTTAGGCTGTTCTAGCTTAGCAAGCAGTGTGTCAGTTACCCTGTTCTAGCTAGGCAAGCAGTGTGTCAGTTAGCCTGTTCTAGCTAAGCAAGCAGTGTGTCAGTTAGCCTGTTCTAGCTAAGCAAGCAGTCTGTCAGTTAGCCTGTTCTAGCTAAGCAAGCAGTCTGTCAGTTAGCCTGTTCTAGCTAAGCAAGCAGTGTGTCAGTTAGCCTGTTCTAGCTAAGCAAGCAGTCTGTCAGTTAGGCTGTTCTAGCTAAGCAAGCAGTGTGTCAGTTAGCCTGTTCTAGCTAAGCAAGCAGTGTGTCAGTTAGCCTGTTCTAGCTAAGCAAGCAGTGTGTCAGTTAGCCTGTTCTAGCTAAGCAAGCAGTCTGTCAGTTAGCCTGTTCTAGCTAAGCAAGCAGTATGTCAGTTAGCCTGTTCTAGCTAAGCAAGCAGTGTGTCAGTTAGCCTTTTCTAGCTAAGCAAGCAGTCTGTCAGTTAGCCTGTTCTAGCTAAGCAAGCAGTGTGTCAGTTAGCCTGTTCTAGCTAAGCAAGCAGTCTGTCAGTTAGCCTGTTCTAGCTAAGCAAGCAGTGTGTCAGTTAGCCTGTTCTAGCTAAGCAAGCAGTCTGTCAGTTAGCCTGTTCTAGCTAAGCAAGCAGTCTGTCAGTTAGGCTGTTTTAGCTAAGCAAGCAGTGTGTCAGTTAGCCTGTTCTAGCTAAGCAAGCAGTCTGTCAGTTAGCCTGTTCTAGCTAAGCAAGCAGTCTGTCAGTTAGCCTGTTCTAGCTAAGCAAGCAGTGTGTCAGTTAGCCTGTTCTAGCTAAGCAAGCAGCCTGTCAGTTAGCCTGTTCTAGCTAAGCAAGCAGTCTGTCAGTTAGCCTGTTCTAGCTAAGCAAGCAGTGTGTCAGTTAGCCTGTTCTAGCTAAGCAAGCAGTCTGTCAGTTAGCCTGTTCTAGCTAAGCAAGCAGTGTGTCAGTTAGCATGTTCTAGCTAAGCAAGCAGTCTGTCAGTTAGCCTGTTCTAGCTAAGCAAGCAGTCTGTCAGTTAGCCTGTTCTAGCTAAGCAAGCAGTCTGTCAGTTAGGCTGTTCTAGCTAAGCAAGCAGTGTGTCATTTAGCCTGTTCTAGCTAAGCAAGCAGTCTGTCAGTTAGCCTGTTCTAGCTAAGCAAGCAGTCTGTCAGTTAGCCTGTTCTAGCTAAGCAAGCAGTCTGTCAGTTAGCCTGTTCTAGCTAAGCAAGCAGTCTGTCAGTTAGCCTGTTCTAGCTAAGCAAGCAGTCTGTCAGTTAGCCTGTTCTAGCTAAGCAAGCAGTCTGTCAGTTAGCCTGTTCTAGCTAAGCAAGCAGTGTGTCAGTTAGCCTGTTCTAGCTAAGCAAGCAGTCTGTCAGTTAGCCTGTTCTAGCTAAGCAAGCAGTCTGTCAGTTAGCCTGTTCTAGCTAAGCAAGCAGTCTGTCAGTTAGCCTGTTCTAGCTAAGCAAGCAAAGAAAACCAACTGCCAAATTATGTTTATACAAAAATCCCTGTATAAAACATAAGCCACAGACAAACTAATAGAGTATTTCAACAAAATTAGCCCAAAGAAGAAAAATGTCCCAATAAAGGGAAGATTAACCCCAAGGGGCATATTTATCAAGCTCCTTATGGAGCTTGATGCCCCTTGTTTCCGGTGAGCCTTCAGGCTCGCCGGAAACAGAAGTTATGAAGCAGCGGTCTAAAGACCGCTGCTCCAAAACTTGTTAGCCTGCTAGGAGGCCGCGGACAGAAATCAACCCGAATGAATATGATCGGTTTGATTCACATCCTCTGCTAGTAGCCAATTGGCCGTGAATATGCAGGGGGCGGCGTTGCACCAGCAGTTCACAAGAACTACTGGTGCAATGATAAATGCCGCCATTATATGCTGTCAGCATTTATCTTTGTGCGGCCGACATGATACGCTACTTCATATCATGTCTGCTCGCACACTGATAAATATGCCCCCTAGTCTTATCATACATAATGTGCCTGCCCAATGCCAAAGAAAATCTGTATTAATGATTTTAAAAATGTCCTCATCTACTGCATATGACATATTCTTCTGAAGACCTAGAAGACAAAAGCAATTACCTGCATTCTAGCACAAGGCGTGAAAGGACACATACTCCTTACAGAGACCTGTAGAAAAAGAAAGAACAGAGCAACCAACTCTGGCTTTCTGTACCATGGGCAGCAATGTGTTAGGAAACAAAGCAAGGACTACCTCACAATTTCCTAACTGCTTAAAAGCCACCACTACTCTACTGAAGAGATTGACATGGACTCAGCTAAACCCAGATCCTTGCTTGCAGGGAAAAGTACCCCAAAAAGGACTTCATTTCTTCAGCCACCAAACTTCACCTCCTCCATTGACAGAGGCAAAGAGAATGACTGGGGATTATAGGTAGGGGAATGACACTTAACAGCTTTGCTGGGGTGCTCTTTGCCTCCTCCTGCTGGCCAGGAGTGATATTCCCACTAGTAATTGAATGACGTTGTGGACTCTCCATATCTTAGGAAAGAAATGTAACTACTGCAAGTGAAAGGAAAATCTTGAAGGACATACAAAAAAGACTCTGTTTAGTTTTATCTTTATCATTTGTAAATACAAACTATAAAAACATGCAAAAAGCTTTATTGTGGCTGACCCTCTGAGTCGTCGATTACTCGGCCCTAAATTATATATAACAATAAAAAACCTTAACATGACATAAATAAAGACAGAGTCATATTTGGGTATCAAATTCTGGCCAAATCCTGTTTATTAACTTAACATAAAACATACATAACATCATAAATAACGGTTTTGCAATGATAACAAAATAACTTATTGTATTTACCCAAGCCTTGTTATTGTACTAGCCTCAAATTAACATACCCTTTTCCAGCCTTTCAAGGTTAACTTTTAATTTACAACCAGGCTGTCTTTCTGCTCAGCTGGACTTAGCAAGACAGTAAGTCCGTTCCATTCAAATTTACAACCAGCTCCAAGGGACCCCATGCTCATGGAGCTAATTACCTAGCTCCCCCTCCCCTTGGGGAGGCTACCAACCAGCCGTTTTCATGCCTTGGTCTGAAAATTGATGATGCTAGCACCCCGCCAAAAACTGAGAAGTCACCACTTCCCCAGTTCCCCCACACCTCACATCAGCAATTGAAGTTTGTCTTGAATGGCCAGAATGAAAAGCCTCAAACCAAATTCTTTCAAGTGAACGCCATCCTGCAAATAAAACTCCCTATTCCCCACATCCTCCAAATCCACATGATGGACCACTGCACCATTAATCCGCCTCATAAATGACGACACCAACGTATTCACCTTACGTCTGCTGTTGTCCAACCTACAAGTATCCCAGGCCGCTCGCCAGTGCAAGCGCAGAACCATTGCAGACCACACTATCAATAGTCCAGGAAACAAATCCCTCAGACAAGACAAATCCCTCTTAATCCTCTGCAACAGTTCTTTCTGAGGCAGGAATCTCAAATCATTGCCACTAGCGTGGACAACAAGTACATTAGGACAAGGAAATTGCTTCGCAAAACCGACCACCGATAACAAAACTTGGTCTCACCACAGGCCCCAAATGCCAAACCACCTAAACATCGTCTTGTCCCTTCCAAAACCCAGTTGAAGACCATCCTTTGACACAGCGACCCCTTGCGCCAAGTAAATAAAAGTGTGGCCAACCACCCAAACCTGCAGAGGATCTGGAAAAGATGAAAACAGCACTGTCGTGATTTAAGTAACAAGTGTGGACGAACATATGTACGGAAACAATTAGACCCAATCTCCCAAAACCTTTAACAACATCAACTCCCAAACCCAAAGCAGATGCTTCCGTGACCGCCCCTAACCTAAACGAATTTGAACCAAATTCGCTAGGATTGCAACCTAATACACACAATGCCTTCGCAAAAAACACCCAAAATTGGTATTGAGACAGGGCCCTGCCGTCAATATGTATCAATAATGAACCTCCAACCACTGGCCTAGCTGCCAAAAAGTTACTCAAGGCCACTACGGGCACACCTCAACCCCAGTGGGATAAAGAATCACTGTTTTTCCTTTTACCAACTGATCTGTTTTCGATCTTCTCAAAAATATGGATACATGGGAGTCTGTTACACCGATATCAGAAACACCCAAACCCCCTTGAACGGCCCTAGAACTCAACTCTGAAATGCGGAAAGCCCCAAAAAAGTCCAAAGAAAAGGCCGTCTGAAAAAGCACTTCTTCATAAAAGGAATTACAAAACAACCCCAACACCGTTCACAATTTGGACAGAAGAGAGAAAGATACTGGACGGCGACCATCGCCCCTACTCCCTTGCCTCTTTAGGCCCTTAATAATTTGCCACACACAAAACGATTTAGTGAGGTCAACAACACCCAATTACTTTAAACAGAAGGCCAGCGCAGCCAGGCAGCCGTTCATCGATTGCAGAAGGAGACAACCTATAATTTCTCCAATGCCAAATCCAGCCCAACAAAACTCCTTGGCAAAGCTGGTCACCATCAGAAATACCTTGCTGAGAAAGCAAAGACTCCCATTTACCCCAAATTTTGGAATAAGCTTTCCAAGAACTCGGAGCCAAGGAAGATCTCACCAGATCAGCAAGTCCCCTGTTCCAAGGCTCCATAAGTAATCCGGCACTTGTTTCCCCAACTCGTCTGTAAACGGAGCCAGCTCCCGAAAGTGCCTCCACTAAAAAAGAGAAAGTGTATCAGCGACCAAATTCTGAACCCCAGCGATGTGTTTTGCCTTAATCCATACATTCAATCTCATACACTGCAAAATGAAAACCCTCAAAAAACAAATCACCGGAGGAGATGATGAGCTCAAACCATTTATCGCAGACATCACACCCATGTTATCCGTAGATAACAGGACAGACCAGTCCCTAAACTCGCCACCCCAAACAGAGCGACCACGATCGGGAAAAATTCCAAAAACACCAAATTTGTGATAACATTACTCTCAAACCACTCCTCCGACCAAGCGGCCGTACACCATCCATTCCCAAAGATGGTGCCAAAACCTTTACTTCCAGCGGCATCCGTCACTAGTCCCAGCTCCTCCCTAGAGACCCTGAATGCCTGAATCAAAGCAGACCCATTAAAATTCTCTAGAAAAACCTACCAAACCCTCATATTTTTCTTAATGGGCACAGTCAAACATATGAAATGATGAGGCTGCCGACCGCCAGCAGTAGCTAACGACAGCCTGTGGCAAAAAACCCTACCAACTGGAATGATTCAACACGCAAAATTGAATTTGCCAATCAAGGACTGCATTTCAACTAGCTTAACCTTAGAGGCCGAGAGGAAACGTAATAGTACGTCAACCAAGTCATGAACTTTACTGACAGGGAGCCTACATTCCATCGACACAGAGTCAATAGTAATACCTAGGAAACTTAAAACTGTCACTGGGCTTCCAGATTTCTCAAAAGTGATAGGCACTCCAAAATCATCAGCAATATGGTAGAAAGTATCCCACAAAACCTCACAAACTGAATCGCCCGCTGGACCCACATACAAAATATCGTCCTGATGAAAAAACAGACTGCTCCCTGACCACCGATTCCAAAAAAGTGCTAACATTTTTGAAGAGCGAGCACAAGATGGAGCACCCCATCGGAAGGCACAGATCATCAAACACTTCGCCCTCAAAGCAACAGCCAAGTAACTTGTGAGAAACCGGGTGCACTGTAAGCAAATGAAAAGCCAACTCAATGTCGACCTTTGCCATTAGGGTGCATTTACCCCCCCGTTCTCACTAGGTTAACCGCCGAATCAAAAGACGCATATTCCACAGACACTAGTTCGGGCGGGATACCATCGTTGACCAAACTACCCTTTGGGAAGGACAGATGGTGGATCAACCGAAACTTCCTGGATTCCTTTTTTGTGACAAACCCAATGGAGATATCTGCAGATCCGGGAAAGGCAATGAAACAAAAGGCCCCGCCATCCTACCCAACTCAACCTCCTTTAAAAGCTTGTCCCTCACCACCTGAGGCCACTCCCTAGTGGACTTCAAATTCCCCGCAAAGTGATCCAAACCCCCAACTGACGGGATAATAAAACCGAAGCTAAAGCCATGCAACAGCCGAGCCGCCTTCTCCCGACAACCCCAGTTATTGGCATAACGACCTAACCAGGGCTCCATCCTTTCTACCCTGTTTGGGGACTTTTCCCTTTCTAAAGCATGTCACAAAAGCATGGGCTCCCCCACAACCAGAGCAGTCATGCCTAAACTTGCAGGATGATCACCACTTACATTGACCCTCGTTATATGCAAAGCAGAAACCTTTTCTGCCCGTTGCTGGTGAGGCAGCGTGGCCTGACTGCCGGCCATGGGCCGAAAGGAGTGCGCGGCCCTCAGTGGAGTCATAACTTTGAGCAAGAGACCCATGTCCCAGTCATCCCATCTCAAAGCGGGCTTTACTGCGAGCCGTTGACAAAAATGCTCATTGTACGTCCACCACACCCTACCCCCATAAGTACGCTGAGCAGCAGCAATTTCATCTAGATAGCAAAACATAGGAGCCCCCTGATCCGGAAACATCTCAGCCATGACACTAGCATACATTACAAATGCCTGGAACCAATTGGTAAAGGTTTTAGGCAGTTTCCGATAACGCTTCTTCCGCTCCTAATCCTTTTTTTTAGAACTGTCCTTCTTAGAATCATCAGGGAACTCAATATATTCACTGGAATAAGTTCCTTGGTCAAATGTAAACCCAAAGGACCAATGAAACAAAGGCAAGATTCGGACTTGGCCCTGTTGGCCACACGAAGCTTGAGGGACTCAACAAGAGTGCCCTGAGAAACTACCAGAACTGCAGCACTCACGGCAGGGGGAGCACTCACAGGAACAATTGGCTGACCACCCCCAAATGTACCCCCCATGGACACATCTGGGAAACACCAGCCCCGGGAGGAACCCAAGCCCTAGCTGCAGATGTCTGAGGTGTTGTAGAAACAACGGAAGCCTCAACTGAACACAACAACGCTCTCAGGCCCTCAAACAACTGCATTGAAACCCTGTCGCCACCAACAGCCCCACCACTCAAACTACCCAAAGACCCATGGGAATGTGATGTAGCAGCCATATCACCTGCCACCGCTTTCACCATCTGCACCTCAGTCCGAGGTAAGACTGCTCGATCAGTCACAACGACGGCGTTCTCACTTCCCAACGCACTAGCACTGACATGAGGAACCTGTAAAATACCAACTGGATGATACCCCTCCAACAAAAAATTGTGTTCCCTCTGGAAAGAATCCCTTGTCCATCCCAAGAGGCTCCTGCCATGCTCCCCACCAACCTTCTTCCCCGACATACCCCTTCTTACATAACTGCCCCCTTTACAACCCATATTCCTTGAAAGTCCCTTAACCCTCTGGGGCACAGCCCTCACACCCCCACCCCTAAGGGGGGTCACTCCGGCCATCCGCACACCATGAGAAAAGGACACTCTACCTATATCACTACCCCTATACACAGGCTGAACTTGAGGCCTAATGTGACCCTCATACTCCACTTCACCCCCACCCACGTGTGTGCCACCACAAACCGCTACTGTAGAATCAAGGGGTTCACCCCTAAAGAATCCTCCTCAGGGTCCAGTCGGATCGTGTCTGTCCAAGAATGTGCCAGGTGGAAGGGGTCCTCCTTCCAGCTGTCAAAAGGCACAGGACCCTGTAATCTGGAAACCTTTGTGCCTGCTACAGAAAAAACATAATTTATGTAAGAACTTACCTGATAAATTCATTTCTTTCATATTAGCAAGAGTCCATGAGCTAGTGACGTATGGGATAAACATTCCTACCAGGAGGGGCAAAGTTTCCCAAACCTCAAAATGCCTATAAATACACCCCTCACCACACCCACAAATCAGTTTAACGTATACCCAAGAAGTGGGGTGATAAGAAAAAAGTGCGAAAGCATAAAAAATAAGGAATTGGAATAATTGTGCTATATACAAAAAAATCATAACCACCACAAAAAAAGGGTGGGCCTCATGGACTCTTGCTAATATGAAAGAAATGAATTTATCAGGTAAGTTCTTACATAAATTATGTTTTCTTTCATGTAATTAGCAAGAGTCCATGAGCTAGTGACGTATGGGATAATGACTACCCAAGATGTGGATCTTCCACGCAAGAGTCACTAGAGAGGGAGGGATAAAATAAAGACAGCCAATTCCGCTGAAAAAAATCCACACCAAAAATAAAGTATAAATCTTATAATGAAAAAAACTGAAATTATAAGCAGAAGAATCAAACTGAAACAGCTGCCTGAAGTACTTTTCTACCAAAAACTGCTTCAGAAGAAGAAAACACATCAAAATGGTAGAATTTAGTAAAAGTATGCAAAGAAGACCAAGTGGCTGCTTTGCAAATCTGATCAACTGAAGTTTCATTCCTATACGCCCAGGAAGTAGAAATTGACCTAGTAGAATGAGCTGTAATCCTTTGAGACAGAGTTTTACCCGACTCGACATAGGCATGATGAAACAAAGATTTTAACCAAGATGCCAAAGAAATGGCAGAAGCCTTCTGACCTTTCCTAGAACCGGAAAAGATAACAAATAGACTAGAAGTCTTTCGGAAATCCTTAATAGCTTCAACATAATATTTTAAAGCTCTAACTACATCCAAAGAATGCAACGACTTTTCCTTAGAATTCTTAGGATTAGGACACAATGAAGGAACCACAATTTCCCTACTAATGTTGTTAGAATTCACAACCTTAGGTAAAACTTTAAAAGAAGTTCGCAACACCGCCTTATCCTGATGAAAAATCAGAAAAGGAGACTCACAAGAAAGAGCAGATAATTCAGAAACTCTTCTAGCAGAAGAGATGGCCATAAGAAACAAAATTTTCCAAGAAAGTAATTTAATGACCAGCGAATGCATAGGTTCAAACGGAGGAGCTTGAAGAGCCCCCAGAACCAAATTCAAACTCCAAGGAGAAGAAATTGACTTAATAACAGGTTTTATACGAGCCAAAGCTTGTACAAAACAATGAATATCAGGAAGACTAGCAATCTTTCTGTGAAAAAGAACAGAAAGAGCAGATATTTGACCTTTCAAGGAACTTGCAGACAAACCTTATCCAAACCATCCTGAAGAAACTGTAAAATTCTAGGAATTCTAAAAGAATGCCAAGAAAAATGATGAGAAAAAACACCAAGAAATGTAAATCTTCCAGACTCGATAATATATCTTCCTAGATACAGTTTTACGAGCCTGTAACATAGTATTAATCACAGAGTCAGAGAAACCTCTATGACTGAGAATCAAGCGTTCAATCTCCATACCTTCAAATTTAAGGATTTGAGAACCTGATGGAAAAAAGGACCTTGCGATAGAAGGTCTGGTCTTAACGGAAGAGTCCACGGTTGGCAAGTGGCCATCCGGACAAGATCCACATACCAAAACCTGTGAGGCCATGCTGGAGCCACCAGCAGAATAAACGAACGCTCCTTTAGAATCTTGGAAAAAGAACTAGAGGCGGAAAGATATAAGCAGGATGATACTTCCAAGGAAGTGACAATGCTTTCTCTGCTTCTGCCTGAGGATCCCTGGATCTGGACAGATACCTGGGAAGCTTCTTGTTTAGATGAGAAGCCATCAGATCTATTGGAAGTCCCCATATTTGAACAATCTGAAGAAATACCTCTGGGTGAAGAAACCATTCACCCGGATGTAGCGTTTGGCGACTGAGATAATCCGCTTCCCAATTGTCTATACCTGGGATATGAACCGCAGAAATTAGACAGGAGCTGGATTCCGCCCATACAAGTATTCGAGAGACTTCTTTCATAGCCAGAGGACTGAGTTCCTCCTTGATGATTGACATATGCCACAGTTGTGACATTGTCCGTCTGGAAACAAATGAACGACTCTCTCTTTAGAAGAGGCCACGACTGAAGAGCTCTGAAAATTGCACGGAGTTTGATTGGTAATCTCGCCTCCTGAGATTCCCAAACCCCTTGTGCTGTCAGAAACCCCCATACAGCTCCCCAACCTGTCAGACTTGCATCTGTTGAGATCACAGTCTAGGTTGGAAGAACAAAAGAAGCCACCTGAACTAAACGATGGTGGTCTGTCCACCACATCAGAGAGTGTCGAACAATCGGTTTTAAAGATATTAATTGAGATATCTTTGTATAATCCCTGCACCACTGGTTCAGCATACAGAGCTGAAGAGGTCGCATGTGAAAACGAGCAAAGGGGATCGCATCCAATGCAGCAGTCATAAGACCTACAATTTCCATTTATAAGGCTACCGAAGGGAAAGATTGAGACTGAAGGTTTCGACAAGCTGAAACCAATTTCAGACGCCTCTTGTCCATCAGAGACAGAATCAAGGACACTGAATCTATCAGGAAACCTAAAAAAGGTTACCCTTGTCTGAGGAATCAAACAAACTTTTTGGTAAATTGATCCTCCAACCATGTTCTTGAAGAAACAACACTTATAAAACACTGGAAAGGTTCTTTCTAGTGAAAATGAGCAAAGGGAATTGAATCCAATGCTGTGGCCATAAGACCTAAAACTTCTATGCATATATAGCAACTGAAGGAAATAATAGAGACTAAAGGTACCGATAGACGGAACCCAATAAAATTATCCCTTGTCTGATAGAGACAAGGACAGTGACACAAACTATCTGGAAACCTAAAAAAGGTGACCCTTGTGTGAGGAATCAAGAGCTTTTGAAAAAAAGATCCTCTAACTATATCCTGAAGAGCAAGTGAATCATATGAGATTCCGCATCCTCAGAAAATAATCTGAATGAAAACAGAAAAATGAAAATATGCATTTATTGTATCTAATGAAAACAAATAATGCTATCAATGACCATAAAAAGGCAAAATAGTTTGAATAAAACTCCAAAACCCGGTTCCTCAAAAGGAACTGGAAAAAATACAACAGAAGATTCCAGGTCTGAGCAGCGCTTGAACCCCATGGGTGCCCAGCCATGCTTCAACAGTACCCAAAATATATAGGACAGAAACACAGTTAAAGAAAGTGTTAGCCTTACTGGAATAAAATCAAAGAAATTTGGACAAAATACATTTCAAAGAAGTCTTAACCTGCCCCTTACCAGCCAAGCTGGAATACAGCACGTACATCGCAATATTAGGGAGCTGATTTCGAACTCCAATTATAGACATGTTACTTGGGAAAGAACTCAGGAATTCATTCCTTAAAATGAACAACCAAACCAGTATAAGCTTAAATTTTTAGTCTTAGAACTCAATCTTGAAGCCCAGAGTAACAGTTAAGAATTGAATCCAATTATAAAACAAATAATTGATTATCTTAGAACAAAAGAAATATGGATTTTTTTTTTTTTTAAATCACAAAATTCTTCTAGCTAAAAAAGCTAAAGACATAGATTAACCCTCATTTGCGAAAATATTCAATAAAATGAAGACACAAATGAAATTATTAGCATGATAGACCAGTTTAAAGGACTAGCCAATACAGTGGACTTGCATAATCAATAAATGCAAAACAACAAGACAAATGCAACAGCACCTAGTCTAGTAAATGTTGTCCCTTTAACAATGCTAAAATAAATCATAATCTGATACTTGATCTTAAAGTAAACAGAGAAAATGAAGCAATTGCAATATCCAAATAAATCACAGGACCAAGAAAAGTACCTGAAACGAAATAATTTTCCATAAATAAGATACAACTATCTAAAGGAAAATAAATACTATTTTGCTATAGAAACAATAGCATAATTAGTAGAAGTAGAGATAGCCCCAATAAATTGGAGAACCCTCCAAATTGAGTTTAACTGCTGGCAAAGAATATAGTTTAAAACCTTTGAAGAAGGTATAAAAGAAAATTCTCAGCCTATTCCATTCCCTAGTATGGGGAATTGGAAAGAAAACCTCTGAAAACACAGAAGAAAAAAATAGGCAGAAATAATGTCAGCTAGTCTTAAAGAACTAGTTACCTTAATATCCAAAATAATCAACACCTTTTCAACAAAGAACAAATGTACTTTAATAATAGAAAAATAATAAAAAAGCAGATTTGTTAATGTCAATATCTGATGAAGAAAATTTCTGAAAGAGAAAAAACCTCATCAGAGAAGGATAAATCAGTATGTTGTTGGTCATTTGAAACTTCAATAATTAAAAAAGAAGTGAAAAAGACCTAAAAATTTTTATTAGAAGGCACGAAGTCAGACAAAGCCTTAAAAATAGAATCAGAAAAATATTTCTTATAAATCTTCTAAATATTTCTTGTAAGAAAGGAAATATATAAAGCATAAATACTAATGGATTCCGCATGTAAAAGTATAACATAATAACTTATTACAAACCATAGCTAAAGATAAACATTTATAACATTTAAAATAAATGAACTTAGCTTTGGTAGAACTGAAACTCAGTTAAGCGTTTTTCCAGAAGTGGCTTCTGATTCAGAGTCAATCTGAGACATCTTGCAATATGTAATAGAAAAAACAACATATAAAGCAAAATTGAACAAATTCCTTAAATGACAGTTTCAGGAATGGGAAAAAAATGCCAATGAACAAGCTTCTAGCAACCAGAAGCAATAAATAATGAGACTTAAATATTGTGGAGACAACAATGACGCTCACATTTTTTAGCGCCAAAAAAGCCGCCCACATTATTTGGTGCCTAAATGCTTTTGGCGCCAAAAATGGCGCCACATCCGGTAACGCCGACATTTTTAGGCGCAAAAACGTCAAAAAAATGACGCAACTTCCGGCGACACGTATGACGCCGGAAATAACAAGAAAATTTTTGCGCCAAGAAAGTCCGCGCCAAGAATGACGCAATAAAATGAAGCATTTTCAGCCCCCGCGAGCCTAACAGCCCACAGGAAAAAAAGTAAAATTTTAAGGTAAGAAAAAATTGAATTATTCATATGCATTATCCCAAATATGAAACTGACTGTCTGAAAATAAGGAACGTTGAACATCCTGAATCAAGGCAAATAAATGTTTAAACACATATATTTAGAACTTTATTTAAAAGTGCCCAACCATAGCTTAGAGTGTCACAGAAAATAAGACTTACTTACCCCAGGACACTCATCTACATGTAGTAGAAAGCCAAACCAGTACTGAAACGAGAATCAGTAGAGGTAATGGTATATATAAGAGTATATCGTCGATCTGAAAAGGGAGGTAAGAGATGAATCTCTACAACCGATAACAGAGAACCTATGAAATAGACCCCGTAGAAGGAGATCATTGAATTCAAATAGGCAATACTCTCTTCACATCCCTCTGACATTCACTGCACACTGAGAGGAAAACCGGGCTCCAACCTGCTGCGGAGCGCATATCAACGTAGAATCTAGCACAAACTTACTTCACCACCTCCACAGGAGGCAAAGTTTGTAAAACTGATTTGTGGGTGTGGTGAGGGGTGTATTTATAGGCATTTTGAGGTTTGGGAAACTTTGCCCCTCCTGGTAGGAATGTATATCCCATACGTCACTAGCTCATGGACTCTTGCTAATTACATGAAAGAAATTATTGTTAACACCGGCAGTTGAAACATCAAAAAGCACAGTACCCACATCAGTAGGCCCAGACAAAACTCCCCTCCCTGAAGACTGTGCAGAACCCCTTAAATGCAAACTGATCCTAGGTCTAGCACCCCTAGGGACCATAGGACGAGGGACCGCATCCTCACCCTCAGAGGAGCTTGGGAAAGAATCAATAAGGACTGAGTCCAAGTATACATTAGGAACATTCCTACCAAGTGAAGCAGGCCTTGTGAACCATGTAGGCTGACCTTTCTGGAAAATTCTACCAGAGCCCCTCTCAATGGAATGTCTCTTAGCACGAGGCCCTTCCCCAATATAAACCATACCTGCCCCAGGCTCACAGGGACCGGGAAATAATGAAGGGCTGACCCCTCCCCCCAGTGGGCCAAGTGTCGATGACCATAAATTCACTGCCCCCATACCTGAAATACCACCCTCAACCCCAACCTGTTCACTCTGCCCCTCCTCAGCACAATCCCCCCAAGAACAGAAACTGGCTCTGCTGAGCCGTCGTGCCCCATGTGCAGCTGCCACCACCACTAACGTGCCCTCTAATTCAGGCCCCACAGGGCCGTGTACTGGATCTTGCAACACCTCACCTGCCACCTCAGATGACTCAGCGTGGACCTCCACTGCCACAGAACGACGGACATCGCCCAAGGATCCGGATGCAGGCACGTCCGATACCACTCTCGATGCAGCTGAGATCTTCTTTATCGGTCTCCTAGCGTCCCCGCTATGGCTCCTTCTGCGATGCGTGCCGGAAGACCTATACTCTGGACTGAGCCGTACAGGAGGCTGTGACCGAAGCGCAGGGCGGGTTCTAGGAGCCAAAGTTTCCTCCTCAGTGACGACCTCCTCGGTTCCCATAAGACTCAACATACGATCACGAATCCAAGCAGGACCCCTCTCGACAGCAACGGAACGGATCTTGAAGAGCAGCTCCTCGATCTCCATGCTCCAACGCCGCAAAAAATCCACTTCAAAAACTTCTCCACGCTCCTTCCACGAACAGGTAAGAAAAACTTCAATGGCGCTAGAACACGCCGCTTCAACTAAATATTGTCCTCTGAAGCCACTCCTCTTCAAACCCATAGGGCCTGCCTCCTCCCATGAGGTCAAAGGACCCCTCCCACTATGTTCCCCCGTTTGCGATGCCCAACAATCTCCTCTCATTTGTGACAGTCGCACAGAGCTTAGCAGACTCAGAGCTCTTCCAGGCTTCTTCTTTGACTGTCAGTGAGTTAGATATAAGACTTTTTTGTAAGCTGGGTTTGTACCATATTACTAAGAGATAACTTGTAATATATTGCTGAACATTTATTGCAGTTACCAATACTAGATGGTCAAATATGAGTTTGAGAAAGGAATAAAAAAAATTGAAATTTTTTGCTGATATTCATTAATTATTGGAAGGAACCTAATGAATTAATACAATATTAGTTAATTTGTTAATTTAATTTTTCTCTCTTTTATATAGAGAAGTAAAATAAATAAAAATGGTAATCATCCACTTGGTTCTTTCAGATAATAAATTAATACCAACAAAAAATATTTCATCTTTATTATTTGTTTCTCAGCCAAATAATGAATACTTGTACATTCTTTTGCAATCACAAAACACATTTTTAAATATTGTTAAAGTGTTCATATTAATAGCAGATAATTCCATCTTCATTACAGCAGCTTAAAGAAAGTGTAAATCATTTAACAGAAGGTACCCAGGGAAAAACAGCATATTTATAAGACCTTCTTTTAACTTAGTTCTGACTGATGATAAACGGTTAAACAAAAAGTTATGATGGGAAATTACATTTTTATTCCACATTTTTATGTAAAATATATTACAAATTTCATATTCCAGGCAGCTGCCTAGTGGTAACTTTAATGCAAGCAAGTTAAATGACAAATTCTTTTAAAATGTGTTTTGCTTTTCATTGGATCATAATTATAGGCTTATTTATGCCCCACAGACTGGCTGCAGGTGTTTGGGTAATAGTATATAAACTTTCTAGTGTCTATGGAGGGAATTGCATGATCTCTTCAATGCCCCCTTGGTGATAATATGCTGCCCTATGTGCTCCATTCAGCAAATGATTGGGCTCAGCAGAGGTTACATGGAACAGTGTTTGGCTTCACATCATTAACATCCAGCACAGATTTGCATTTTCTGCGTGCAAGAGAATGGGCAGTAGATTTTCAGGGGGCACGTCGGACAATCTCAAACATCTTTCCTAGAAATCAAGGATATATATATACATACACTCACACACACACAAATATATACAGTGGGGCAAAAAAAGTATTTAGTCAGCCATCAATTGTGCAAGTTCTCCCAATTAAGAAGATGAGAGAGACCTGCAATTTTCATCATAGGTATACCTCAACTATGAGAGACAAAATGTGGAAACAAATCCAGATAATCACATTGTCTGATTTGGAAAGAATTTATTTGCAAATTATGGTGGAAAGTAAGTATTTGGTCAATATCAAAAGTTCATCTCAATACTTTGTTATATATCCTTTGTTGGCAATGACAGAGGTCAAACGTTTTCTGTAAGTTTTCACAAGGTTGTCACACACTGTTGCTGGTATGTTGGCCCATTCCTGCATGCAAATCTCCTCTAGAGCAGTGATGTTTTGGGGCTGTCGCTGGGCAACACAGACTTTCAACTCCCTCCAAAGGTTTTCTATGGGGTTGAGATCTGGAGACTGACTAGGCCACTCCACGACCTTGAAATGCTTCTTACGAAGCCACTCCTTCGTTGCCCGGGTGGTGTGTTTGGGATCATTGTCATGCTGAAAGACCCAGCCACATTTCATCTTCAATGCCCTTGCTGATGGAAGGAGGTTTGCACTAAAAAATCTCACGATACATGGCCCCATTCATTCTTTCATATACATGGATCAGTTGTCCTGTTCCCCAAAGCATGATGTTGTCACCCCCATGCTTCACAGTAGGTATGGTGTTCTTTGGTTGCAACTCAGCATTCTCTCTCCTCGAAACACGACGAGTTGTGTTTCTACCAAACAGTTCTACTTTGGTTTCATCTGACCATATGACATTCTCCCAATCCGCTTCTGGATCTTCCAAATGCTCTCTAGCATACTTCAGATGGGCCCGGACATGTACTGGCTTAAGCAGGGGGACACGTCTGGCACTGCAGGATCTGAGTCCCTGGTGACGTAGTGAGTTACTGATGGTAGCCTTTGTTACCTTGGTCCCAGCTCTCTGCAGGTCATTCACTAGGTCCCCCCATGTGGTTCTGGGATGTTTGCTCACCGTTTTTGTGATCATTTTGACCCCACAGGGTGAGATCTTGCGTGGAGCCCCAGATCGAGGGAGATTATCAGTGGTCTTGTATGTCTTCCATTGTCTAATTATTGCTCCCACAGTTGATTTCTTCACACCAAGCTGCTTGCCTATTGCAGATTCAGTCTTCCCAGCCTGGTGCAGGTCTACAATTTTTTTTCTGGTGTCCTTCGACAGCTCTTTGGTCTTCACCATAGTGGAGTTTGGAGTGTGACTGTTTGAGGTTGTGGACAGGTGTCTTTTATACTGATAACAAGTTCAAACAGGTGCCATTAATACAGGTAATGAGTGGAGGACAGAGGAGCCTCTTAAAGAAGAATATACAGGTCTGTGATAGCCAGAAATCTTGCTTGTTTGTAGGTGACAAAATACTTATTTTCCACCATAATATGCAAATAAATTCTTTCCAAATCAGACAATGTGATTGTCTGGATTTGTTTCCACATTTTGTCTCTCATAGTTGAGGTATACCTATGATGAAAATTACAGGCCTCTCTCATCTTCTTAAGTGGGAGAACTTGCACAATTGGTGGCTGACTAAATACTTTTTTGCCCCACTGTATATATATATATATATTGTGACAGGGTGAGAGAAGGAGCATATGTTAGCAGGAGATTGGAAAGGTCAATTTTTCCCCTCTAACAAAGTGTTAATTTGTTTGTAGCTCACCACAGCTGATTCTGGTTAAATCATTTGGATCCTTTATAAGTAGTTATGTAGAGGGAATCAGTGTCTCATTGTGCAGACTACTCCAGAGAGGGAGGATTTGAGACCTTGCTGCATGTCTGAATTTATAGCTGGTAGAAACAAGAGGCTGGTGAGCAAACATTGTTCTATTCTGCTTATTTTGTTTTGTTAACTGGGATCAGCTTAGCTGCCTAGTACTGGCTAGTAAGGAAATATTGCATGTATAGTTAGTCTCCTAAAAAGGAGTAGGCTTTTGTTTGTTTTATGTTTGTTTTAAAGGGGAAGTACACCCCATGTTTAAAACTGCTGATAAAAATAAAACAGCCTAAACCACTATATTTTGTACTGAAGTGACGATTCCTGCAAGGGCTTTGTCACAGTGGTGTCAGAAGTGGGATTGTTAGTGTCTGCTTTACTATTCTGGAAGCCTTAAAGGTACAGACTCACATAAATATGGAGGATGTTTTACAGGCCCTGTTGCAGGCTGCATCTATACAACAAGAGACTAATCGTCAGGCTGCAGCATCAGTTGCAGCTCAGCAAGAGTGTAACAGACTTTTAGCTTTACAAACTGGGACCCTGGCTGAGGCCCAAAAACAGGATCATGCCATGCTTTATGATGTTGTGCAGCGTATTACTGCTCAGGGAGCACCTACGCAAGCAGAAGGTGTGAATAGGATACGGGCAAGTGGCTGTTTACAGAAAATGACGTCAGAGGATGATGTGGAGGCATATTTGGTGGCATTTGAATGCACAGCTATACGGGAAGCCTGGCCACAAGACCAATGGGCAGGAATCATTGCTCTTGTTCTCCTCGGTGAAGCCTAAAAGGCTTATTATGACTTGGAAGAAGAAGCTGCTAGAGACTATACACGGTTAAAAGCTGAAATTCTTGCCAGAATGGGTGTAACATGTACAGTGAGAGCCCAGCATTTCTATAACTGGCATTTCAACATGGGGAAAGCTCCCAGGTCTCAGATGTTTGACTTAATACATCTGGCACGAAAATGGCTTAGACCAGAGGCCCAAAGTCCTGCACAAATTGTTGAAATGCTAATACTTGACAGATTCTTGCGAGAATTACCCCGTGGCCTCCGTGAGTGGGTAGGACAAGGAAACCCCACTATATATGATTCTTCTATGGTAGCTCAAGTGGAAAGATACCTTGCTACCAGGGACCTTGAGCAAGCCTGTCCTATGCCATCTAAATTTGTTTCAGAATCTCTGAGACAACAAAAGACTTTTAGGACCCAGAGGCCAGGAAACAAAAAGGGTGAGACTGAAGCTGAACCAGCAGATCGCTATCAGATAAACCACACTTTGCCAAGAGTGGATCATTTGGGGAGGAACCCTTTAACCTGCTTTAAGTGTGGTGCTAAAGGACATGTCAGGGTAGGATGCCCAAACCTACCAGAACCAATGCAATTTGCCTTAGGAGAAGAACCATCAGACTTTTGTGGACTTATTTGCCTAGCAGGCATGGGAGAAAACATACACACCTTCCGGGTGTCAGTATGCTTTACTAAAAGAGGCACAGAGGCTTTGGTGGACTCTGGCAGTGCCTTAACTCTAGTGTCAGGAGATTTAGTGGAACAATCACAGTTGCAAAAAAATAAGACAATAGGTGTACTGTGTATTCATGGGTGTACTGTTACTTATCCTACTGCTGTTATAAGTGTTTCTATGCTTGGGAAATTAATACAAATAACTGCTGTAGTGGTACCTAGGCTGCCCTATCCCTTGGTTATATGAAGAAACTTTCCAGAGTTTCACACCCTAATACAGTCTAAACTTACTGCTAAACAAGGAGAGTCAGAGGTTGAAGCAGGGGATAGGAGTCTACATGAAGTTTTCCCTTTTATTCACTCTGATTTGTATGCATCCAGTCCCAAAAGGGGTAAATCTAGAAGAGTGCAGGAAGAGTAAATACAGATTTAATAAAGCCCTTAATGAAGTTTTGTTAAATGAGCAGGGAAAACATAGTGATAAAGGCATGGCCACTCAGTGCACAGAATCTGAAGTAGATCAGGGCAGTGAAATTACTGAAAATATTCCCTGTGAACTAGACATTATTAGCAGTAGCTATGGGCGAGAACAAGCTAATGAACCCTTGCTACACCATGCAAGGAGCAGGGTAGTAGAGGTTAATGGAGCACCTGTAGAAGGTCAAACAAAAAGTGTATACCCATATTTTATGGTTAAAAATGACCTTCTGTACCGAGTAATATCAGAGGAAGGTCAACAGATAGAACAACTAGTTGTGCCTTCCTCTCATACTAGGAAGGTGTTCACATTCACACCTTTTGGGTGGACACCTAAGGGTAGAGAAAACTCAGGAAAGGGTCCTGAGAAGGTTCTATTGGCCAGGGGTTTAGAAGAAATAAAGAGATATTGTGCTTCCTGCCCAGAATGCCAACTGTCATCCTCAAAACCCAAGTTAAGGGCTCCACTTATACCCCTCCCAATTATTGATGTACCATTTGATAGGATTGGGATGGACTTGGTAGGCCCATTAGAGAAATCAGCTTGTGGTTACCAATACGTTCTTGTTATTGTAGATTATGCAACTCGATACGCTGAGGCCATTCCACTACGTAAGGCTAATGCTAAAAATATAGCAAAATAATTGGTACAAGTATTTTCACGGGTTGGGATCCCAAAGGAGATTTTAACTGACCAAGGTAATCCTTTCGTTCCTGTCTCATGAAAGAGTTGTGCCAGTTATTTAAAATACAGGCTTTGAAAACCTTGGTATATCACCCACAGACAGATGGGCTAGTCGAAAGGTTTAACCACACACTTAAGGGGATGTTAAGGAAAGTTGTAAGTAGAGATGGGAAGGATTGGGATCAACTGCTTCCTTACTTATTGTTTGCAGTCCGTGAAATTGCCCAGAGCTCAACTGGTTTTTCTCCTTTTGAACTTTTGTATGGTCGACATCCGAGAGGTATGTTGGACTTACTAAAGGAAACTTGGGAGGAACAGGGAGTACCAGGTACTAATTTGGTGCAGCATATAGAGAAAATGTAGGAGCGAATGGCTCATGTTTTCCCCCTGGTTCACCAATATATGGAAAAAGCTCAAGATACTCAAAAATTTTATTATAATAAGAGTGCTACTGTAAGGCAATTTAAACAGGGTGACAGGGTAATGGTTTTGGTTCCTACAGCTGAGAGTAAGCTTTTGGCTCATTGGCAGGGACCTTATGAAATTATAGAAAAGGTATTATAAAGTTAGTCAGCCTGACCGACGTAGGAAAGAGCAAATATTCCACATAAATCTTTTTAAGCCATGGAGGGATAGAGAAACATTACTAGCCCGGTTAGATAATGCCGGGGCTGAGCCTCAAGTCTCAGAACAAGTAGTGACTATTTCATCAGAGCTAACACCGGAACAAGTAAAGGAAGTTAAGGAAATGGTGGAGAGGAATAAGGATAATTTCTCGCCTGGGATAGTGAATCTCTGTTCTTAACTATAGATGTAGAATCGTTATATTCGTGTATACCGCATAGGGAGGGACTTAATGCCCTTAATGTAATGCTACATATGTATACTAAATTTGAGACTTGCTTTATTGAATATATTGTAGACATTGTTCAGTTTCTTTTAACCCATAACTATTTTCTATTTGAGGGCTGCTTTTATGTACAATGTCAGGGTACGGCGATGGGGGCGAAATTCGCCCCCTCGTACGCTAACTTATATCTTGGATATTTTGAACTGAAGAAAATATTTACTACTAGTAATCCTTTTCAAAATCGTATTTTATTCTATACTAGATTTATAGATGATTTGCTAATAGTTTGGAAAAGTGGTGATTCAACTATAGAACAGTTTATGGGATATTTAAATGACAACAATAACAATTTGAGGTTTACATTTTTTTGCTCAGAGAGCAGTGTTGATTATCTAGACTTGACAATAAAAGGAGATATAAATAAAGGATGTATTACAACAGAAATATTCAGAAAAAAAACATCAGGCAATACCATACTTAGAGCAGATTCTGGCCATCCCTACAGTGTGAAAAAGGGAATTCCAAAAGGCCAGTTTATGCGTTTAAAACGTAACTGTAGTAGTGAAGAAAATTATTCTGTACAAGCAAATATCTTAAAAAATAGATTGATGGATAGGGGCTATAAGAAAAGGGATTTAGAAATAACTATGGAAGAGGTTAAGGCTATGGACAGGAAATCTTTATTGCAGGATAAAAACAAACAGGACAGAATCTCAGGAAGTATGGATAGACTAACTTTCTCCACTAAATATAGTAGGCAATATTCAGAAATTTGTAAAATTATTCAGAAATTTAGCCCACTATTAAAAAATGATCCTAAACTAAAGACAGTCATAGACAAAGGGATTAGATGTGTATCAAGGAAAGCAGAAACTATAGAGAATAATCTTAAACGAAATTTTTCCATCAAAGAGAAAAAGGATGATAGAATGTGGCTAAAAAAGAAAAATGGGAATTATAGATGTGGTGGCACACCATGCAAATCATGTAAATACCTTGTGAGGAGTGATACTTTTAACTCTACAGTAACAGGTAATGTATACATGGTGAACCATCACCTTAACTGTACTCCAGATACATAGTGTACCTTATCACTTGTAAACTTTGCTTTTTTCAGTACACTGGCAGAACGACACGTATGCTCAAAGATAGAGTGAGAGAGCACCTGTTGTCCCTTGAGAGTGAAGTGCCAAAGACACCTGTGGCGAAACATTTTGCCCAACATAGGAGAAATGATAATTTTGATATAAGTGAACTAAAGTATATCAATACTTTATTTTCATTTCAAGGTATTGATCATGTGCCCAAACTGAATACAGGCGGCAATAGGTCTCAGACGCTTAATAGGAGAGAAGTGTATTGGATTTATACTTTAAAGACAGGGAGTCCTTTGGGCATAAATGAGAACTCAGATGTAAAACTATATATAGGTAACTGAGATGTAATCGATAGTTAATAGTATTCCAGTTTTCTCCTTATGAGGATAAATATGTAAATAAAACCATCAATAAACAAAAGTGATAGGTTATCCAAAATACTATTATAACTAGAGGTTATCTACGGCATTGTAATAAATTATCATTATGTTGTGCTGTGTCCTGAGTACATGTTTATACTTATATTTGAAATATGCCCTTATATTTGTGTCCTCTGCAATAGCTTAGTGGTATACAAAATGCTGATGCAGCAAAAGTATTTGTTTATATAGCACTAGCTGTTTTTCCCACCATATGTGTTAATTGTCTAACTACATTTTTAGATACAATGTACTCGTAACATACAAATTTAAGATTGTTATTTTATATATTGTAATGTGATACTGATGCACCAGATTGAATGGCATATAGGTTACTAACATGCCGCTAAATGTATAAGCGGTAGTATACCTTTAAATTTTGGGAATGAGTGGTGAGCCGAATAAAAGGTGCAATCAGACAGCTGTGAGTATCCCTGACGAAGTGCTGTTTAGCAGCAGGAAACGCGTTGGATGTAGCTGTTGTGTGTGGAGTGGTGGAACCTTTGTTTTCTTCGATGTGACAATAAATACACAGTGTTGATTTAGCTCGGTCTATGATTGCTTATTTCTTCGCAATTGTGGTATTATTGGATTCTTGTTTGGTGTGTGAGATACACCGCAGAGATTTTCAAGCTACTAGTTCTGTACTGGATACGGCTGTCTGGTGAGAAGGAGGAGTGCCTGAACACTTTCCAACATCCCGCATAGTGGGGCCGGATAACCGTGAGTAACCTGGGTTGATGTTTTTACCATTGCACAAAGTTCGTTCGATACCACCAATATATTCTCACGTTATTTACCTGTGATACAATATAATATACTGGAATACTGAAAGTTTTGGAGGTTACCTGAACATATATTTACCTACTAAGGAGAAACATAATACCCAATAATGTATGTGTAAAACTCACCCAGCTGAATATATACACAGTTAACACTCTACTTGCACCCGGAAACTAGAGTGTTACAAGTAGGAACTTTGTATCAATTTTATTCCTGCAAATAACCAAGTTGTGGCAACAATACATGTGAGACTATAAACCGATTTGAAAAAATAACAGTCTGTTTAGGTTGCACACAGCCAAAAGTGATTACATGTCTTATGGCTCATATACACAGTTTTGCAACAGTGTGTCTTTGCTTAATTTCTCGCCTATGCCAGGCAGAACACAAGAAATTGCCCATGATATTGTTACTGAGCCTGGAGTAACACTTAAATTAAAACCAGACAGGATTCCTGAGGCAAAAAGGATGGCTGTACGAGCAGAGGTTAGGAAAATGCTTGAATTAGATGTGATAAAAGAATCAAATAGTAATTGGTCTAGCCCAATTGTTTTGGTACCTAAACCGTATGTTCTATCCGATTTTGTAATGATTTTAGGAAATTAAATAAAGTGTCAAAGTTTGATGCCTACCCAATGCCACGGGTTGATGAACTGGTAGAGAGGCTAGCTAAGGCCAGATTTCTTTCTACATTGGATTTAACAAATGGGTATTGGCAGATACCCCTCACTAAGCATGCCCGAGAGAAAACTGCCTTTGCAACCCCAGATGGTTTATTTTAATATAAGGTGGTCTCCATGGAGCTCCAGCCACTTTTCAGAGGCTCATGGATAAATTATTAAGACCCCATGCGTACTATGCCGCTGCGTACTTGGATGATGTCATAATCCATAGCACAGACTGGGACTCTCATTTGCAGAAAGTAGAGGCAATGGTAGACACTCTTAGGAAAGCTAGATTAACTGCCAACCCCTCCAAATGTTTTCTTGGATTGGCAGAGGCTAAGTATTTAGGTTATGTAGTGGGAAGGGGGTTAGTGAAACCCCAATTGATTAAGATAGGAGCTATACAGGATTGGCCCAGGCCTCTTAGGAAGAAGCAGGTTAGAGCTTTCTTGGGAATTGTTGGCTACTACTGCAGGTTCATACCCCATTTTGCGACCAGAGCTGCTCCTCTCACAAACCTAATTAAAGCCAGAAGTCCAGACACAGTAAGGGGGGACAGAGAGGCAGAGGAGGCCTTTATGGACCTTCGTTCAACATTGTGTGAGCAACCCGTCCTCGTGGCACCTGACTTTGATAAAGAGTTTTTCTTACAGACAGATGCCTCTGAGGTCGGTTTGGGTGCTGTACTGTCACAGTACATAGGTGAGGAAGAACATCCAGTGCTATATCTAAGCAGGAAATTGTTGCCTCGAGAACAGCGCTATGCTGTTATAGAAAAAGAGTGCTTAGCTATTAAGTGGGCTATGGAGACTCTAAAATATTATTTACTGAGAAGGCGCTTCACCCTTGTCACTGACCATGCTCTGTTAAAATGGATGCACACCAACAGAGATAGAAACTCACGAGTCACTAGATGGTTTTTGTCCTTGCAACCATTTACTTTTGTAGTGAAGCACAGAGCTGGTTTGCTCCATGGTAATGCTGATGCACTGTCTCGTGTGCATGGGGTTCTTGCAGCAGTCGCTTCACACACTGGTGTTGCGCTGGGGAGGGGGATGTGTGACAGGTAGTGATGTCGCGAATAGTTCGCCGGTGAATAGTTCCCGGCGAACATAGCATGTTCGCGTTCGCCGCGGCGGGCGAACATATGCAATGTTCAGTCCGCCCCCTATTCGTCATCATTGAGTAAACTTTTACCCTGTATCTCACAGTCAGCAGACACATTCCAGCCAATCAGCAGCAGACCCTCCCTCCCAGACCCTCCCACCTCCTGGACAGCATCCATTTTAGATTTATTTGGAAGATGCATTCTTAGTGAGAGGAGGGACAGTGTAGCTGCTGCTGATTTAATAGGGAAATCGATAGCTAAGCTAGTGTATTCAGTTTCCACTACAGTCCTGAAGGACTCATCTGATCTCTGCTGTAAGGACAGCACCCCAAAAAGCCATTTTTAGGGCTAGAACATCAGTCTGCTTTTTTTTTTCCTGTGTAATCTAATTGCAGTTGCCTGCCTGCCAGAGTGTGTGTCAGGCTCACAGCGTATACTGTGCCCACTTGCCCAGTGCCACCACTCATATCTGGTGTAACAGTAGTGTACATTTAAAAAAAACAACACTTTTTTGACTGTGAAATAATAGCAGTCAGTTTCCTTCACACGTGTGCGTTTCAGGGCCTGCCAGGGCACAGTGTCACCCCAGTGCAACTCATATCTGGTGTAACAGTAGTGTACATTAACCCCTTAATGACAACAGCACTTTTCCATTTTCTGTCCGTTTGGGACTAGGGCTATTTTTACATTTCTGCGGTGTTTGTGCTGTAATTTTCCTCTTACTCGTTTACTGTACCCACACATATTATATACCATTTTTCTTGCCATTAAATAGACTTTCTAAAGATACCATTATTTTCATCATATCCTATAATTTACTATAAATTTTTTTATAAAATATGAGGAAAAAATGGAAAAAAACACACTTTTTCTAATTTTGACCCCCAAAATCTGTTACTCATCTACAACCACCAAAAAACACCCATGCTAAATAGTTTCTAAATTTTGTCCTGAGTTTAGAAATACCCAATGTTTACATGTTCTTTGCTTTTTTTGCAAGTTATAGGGCCATAAATACACGTAGCACTTTGCTATTTCCAAACCATTTTTTTTTCAAAATTAGCGCTAGTTACATTGGAACACTGATATCTGTCAGGAATCCCTGAATAGCCATTGACATGTATATATTTTGTTTTAGAAGACATCCAAAAGTATTGATCTAGGCCCATTTTGGTATATTTCATGCCACCATTTCACCACCAAATGTGATCAAATAAAAAAAATTGTTCACTTTGTCACAATTTTTTTCACAAACTTTAGGTTTCTCACTGAAATTATTTACAAATAGCTTGTGCAATTATGGCATAAATGGTTGTACATTTTTCTCTGGGATCCCCTTTGTTCAGAAATAGCAGACATATATGGCTTTGACGTTGCTTTTTGATAATTAGAAGGCCGCTAAATGCCACTGCACAACAAAAGTGTATTATGTCCAGCAGTGAAGGGGTTAATTATGGAGCATGTAAGGAGCTTTTTGAGGTAATTTTAGCTTTAGTGTAGTGTAGTAGACAACCCAAAGTAATGATCTAGGCCCATCTTGGTATATTTCATGCCACCATTTCACCGCCAAATGCGATCAAATAAAAAACAAATGTTACATTTTTCCAAATTTTAGGTTTCTCATTGAAAATCATTTACAAACATTTTGTGCAATTATGGCACAAATGGTTGTAAATGCTTCTCTGGGATCCCCTTTTTTTCAGAAATAGCAGACATATATGGCTTTGGCATTGCTTTTTGGTAATTAGAAGGCCGCTAAATGCCGCTGCTAACCACACGTGTATTATGCTCATCAGTGCAGGGGTTAATTAGGGAGCTTGTAGGGAGCTTGTAGGGTTAATTTTAGCTTTAGTGTAGTATAGTAGACAACTCCAAGTATTGATCTAGGCCCACTTTGGTATATTTCATACCACCATTTCACTGCCAAATGCGATCAAATTAAAAAAAATAGTCAACTTTTTCACAAACTTTAGACAGAGACATGCACACACAGGTAGTAATAGACAGTGAAATGCACACACAGGCAGTAATCGACAGAGACGTGTACAAACAGGCAGTAATAGACAAAAAAAAAAAAGTCAACTTTTTCACAAACTTTAGGTTTCTCACTAAAATTATTTACAAACAGCTTGTGCAATTATGGCACAAATGGTTGTAAATGCTTCTCTGGGATCCCCTTTGTTCAGAAATAGCAGACATATATGGCTTTGGCGTTGCTTTTTGGTAGTTAGAAGGCCACTAAATGCAACTGCGCACAACACATGAATTATGCCCAGCAGTGAAGGGGTTAATTAGGTAGCTTGTAGGGAGCTTGCAGGGTTAATTTTAGCTTTAGTGTATAGATCAGCTTCCCACCTGACACATCAGACCCCCTGATCCCTCCCAAAGAGCTCTCTTCCCTCCCCCACCCCACAATTGTCACCGCCATCTTAAGTACTGGCAGAAAGTCTGCCAGTACTAAAATTAAAGGTATCTTTTTTTATATATATACAGGGAGTGCAGAATTATTAGGCAAGTTGTATTTTTGAGGATTAATTTTATTATTGAACAACAACCATGTTCTCAATGAACCCAAAAAACTCATTAATATCAAAGCTGAATAGTTTTGGAAGTATTTTTTTGTTTGTTTTTAGTTATAGCTATTTTAGGGGGATATCTGTGTGTGCAGGTG